>NW_017257195.1:23257-53328 GCF_001594055.1 Mycetomoellerius zeteki
ACATGTAGGCAATAGTACATGTAGGCAATCGAACTGTAGGCAATAATACATGTAGGCAATCGATCTGTAGGCAACAGAACATGTAGGCAATCGATTTGTAGGCAAATGGGATGTAGGCAAACGGTACTGTAGGCAATCGATTTGTAGGCAAAAGCAACCCTCTCGTGTTATGTAAAAAATTGTAATTTTTATTTTTTTTATTTAGATTTGTGGTCTACTAAACACCATTTTATATATTTTCAACGCGATCATCACCTGTATTACAATATGGTTGAAGTAATTAATCCTCTTGATGTCAAACTCTGTAATATGGTTTATACTGATGCCGGGTGTATGAGACCCACTTAATTTATATTGACTAAAAATATTAATTAATTTTTAAGAATCAAAATGTTATAACTATAAAAGAAGAATAAGTGCTAAGTTTATGTTTGTAACACTAATTTAAATTACTTATAATTGAGGAAGACCGATAAATCTACCATCAATTTTGGAAGGTTGAAATAATTGCGATTAGGAAGAGTGAAAATGAATAGTATTATTATACAAGTTGTAGTACTTTATAACTTGAATTTGTCTATCTTAGAAACTTTATTTATTTGAATCGATATGCAAAAATATATGTTATTGTTATACAATAAATCTTGACTGTTGAATTAAATTTGATACTTGATGTGTGTTTATTCAATTTAATTAGTACTATTCTATAACACAAGTTGTATTGTTTTACAACTCTCTAAAACTTTTAAAGTGAATCTCACTTTGAACAGTGAAATGTTATTCTTAAAAGTTGAAAGTTAAACTACTCTTTTTAAAGACTGGCTCAATTTTTACTCCTTATAGTGAAACTTTACTCCAAAAAATTGAGAGAGAAGCTGAACTATGAGAAAGAATGTTCATACATAGGTCGTCTGAAAAGTTTTGAGCCTCAACATGAAGATGGCATTACTCGTTAAAACAATTTTGGTACTATAATCGCACGTACTTTGAAAGATACCTGCGAAAATTGTAGCTACTTCCGGTTAGTTGTTGTTTGATAGTCATTTGTGCCAGTCAATGTCAATATTTTTATAAAAATGGAAAAAATCGAATATCAGCAGTCGCCATGATAAAAATTTACGAATTGCGGTTCGAATTAATTGACCATCCACCGTATTCACCAGATCTGGCCCCCAGCGACTTTTTTCTGTTTCCTAGGCTCAAAATTTAGCTCGGAGGACAGAAACTTTCATCAAACGAGGTCATCGCATCCGTAGACGCCTATTTTGCAAAGTAAGACGCTCAGTATTATTTGAATGAATTAAAGGGGTGGGAGCATCGTTGGAAAAAATGTATCAACTTAAAAGGAGACTATATGGAAAAATAAAATTGAATTTGACCGAAAAATTACTTGTTTCTATGTTAGGCTCAAAACTTTTCAGACGACCCTCGTATATCTTAGAAACCTTATTTATTTGAATCAATGTGCAAAAGCATACAATAAATCTTGACAGTTGAACTACATTTGATAAGTACTTGGCACTTATTCACTTTAATTAATTTTTTTTAAAACATTAATTAGTATGTCAAATATTTTTTTAATAAACATGTAATTATATGTGAAATTAAAAAAAATGTTAACATTAATTTTTCTTTATAATCTCTGGTGAAAAAATTTCGCTGAAATTATTCTACGTTTTGGAATATTTCAGCGAAATTGCTGAAAATTTGCTGAAATTTCACTGAAAGTTAATTTTTCAGCTAATATATTGAAAAATCGTTGAAATTTCTCTGAAATTGAAATGAAATTTCTTTGAAATTTTTATTAAAATTTTGCTGAAAATGAATTTTTCAATTAAAAATCTTAAATTAAACTGAAATTTTTCTAAAATGCTGAAATTTTGCTGAAAAATGTTCCAAAACGTAAAATAATTTCAGCGAAATTTTTCCATCAGGGATGTAAATAACATTTTATAAAAATTAGAATACATTATACATTAATATTGTTATCTTTCATTCAAGTTTTTTTTGCGTTTCTGTCAGCTACGCAGAGCAGGCAAAGCATTCAGAATTCTGGCATGAGTAACACATGCCAGAAATAGACAGTAATTTCCTTGTGTTGAATGCTATGTGGGGGGTGCAACGACATTCAGACTTTGTGAATGCACAGATCTACACCCTTAGTCAGTTTAAAAGTATCACTTGTCATGGTCATGCTATATGTTCTTCTAAAAATCACTATCAGAGAACAAAAAAAGTTAAACATTAAATACAATTAAGTTGTAAATTAAATTGTAACAAATTTAAATCTTTTGGTATGTACAATGTTATCTTCACATTCTTTTACTTATATTAAAGATATTTTAATTGCTACACTAAAAGATATTATTTGAAAAAAAATATTATTTTGTGTGTAAGTGGACCATTGTGTACGAGATAATTAAATTTAATTATTCATTTAATTATCCCGGACGAAGAGAAAAAAAAGGAGGATAATTAAATACTAAGTGAAGAGATAATAAAAAGCATCAGATCATAAACGAGACAATTTAACGAACGTCACAATTCAGTACAGGAGCATTAAATCAATTGTCTACAATCTACAATCATAGGCACGAACAATATGGGACCTATAATCAGAATGTCATCCTCTGGTACACACGGTGCGGGCGGTGTCAGTTGCTGCTGCTGTAGATGTTGTACGTGCATACACGTGGAGTTCTTTAAATCATTGCCAGGAATCATAAAAGTTTGTGAAACGGTAGGTTGCAGTTACACTTATATTATTTGGAAATACGCAAAGATCGTTAAAATTATAAATGGTATATAACGTGGAATATAATATCCTTATATTCTTTTCACTACTAACTTATTTTTTTCTTTTTTCTCGCTTTATCTCTCTTATCTATCTATTATTTATTTTGCTTTAAATTAAAAAATTTTTAGGGATTTAAAGCAATACGAATAGATTCAATAAGTCAACTTCACGCTTTCTAAGGAAAGCCATAAATTTTTTTATTACTGCATATTTCCTCTCACTTTTACAACATATTAAACATTTACCTATTTCACTTTAAGTGTAAAGAGTATATATTAGAGACCAGCTGTAAAAGTAGACTTGGTTTAAGTATAATATCATTAGATTAAATACTCCAATAGGTTTTTTACTTATTCTTTGTATTAAATTTTTTGAAAACTACATAATTCTATCGATGTCCATTGAATATACATTGTATACAACTTTTAAATATATAATTACAATTTTATAACGTTTATATAATTAATATAATTCCAGGTAATCAGTGGATTAATTCAGAGCTTGCTTATAAATTATGGCTTAGGCTACAGTTCATCTATTGGATCAGCTTTTGAAGGATCATTGACCACGGCATCCGCTTGCTTCCTGATTTCCGCTCTGTTACTCGCTTGCTATACAACTTCTGAAAAATCTTACAAATTAATTCGAGCTTCACTTTTTGTATGTATTTATCTATATCTCAAATAATAATGAAATATTAAGGGGAGACCCCATCCCTGGCATCCAAAAATCAGTTCGAATTTTGTGAATTTTTTAGGGAAAAATGAATAACTTAATTGAAAAACCAAAAAAAAAAAAAATTAGAGGGTTTTATTATTATACATATTTTCTAGGCGTCTGTGAAATTAGCACCCCAACATTGAAATTCCATAGTTCTGATTAGAGTTCCCGTTTCCTTTCGTCGAGACGAAGAGTTCTGTGTATAATTTATAACAAGAGTTCCGCTTAATATCTATTTTTAAATAATTTTTTAAAATGGGGTGCTAACTTCTCAACAAAATTCGAGATCGAAAAGTTCTGAGCGGCTCAATAGCTTCATTTCACGAATACCTAGAGTTCCTGATGTAAAAGAAAATTTTGAAAAATCAATTTTTAGATACAATAGTTCTGATTAGAGTTCCTGCTTCCTTTTAACGAGACGAAGAGTTCTGTGTACTTTTTAATGCGAGATTCCGTTAATAACAACTGTTAAATAATTTTTAAAAGATGGGGTGCTAACTTCACAGCGAAATTCGAAATCAAAGAAATCTGAGCAGCTTAATAGCTTTATTTTGTGAATATCTAGAGTTCCTGATACATAAAAAACAATTTTGACAAACAAAAAAATTTCTTAAAAAAAATAAAGAATTTTTTATCACTTCTTGAACTTCGCGTATCTTGAAAACCGTTAGTCCAATCGCTTTGTCACCTCATATTTTTCGATAGAACTTGTTGAAAACTACCCGAAACGATAATCAGAACTACTGGCACTTTCAAAAAATAATTTTATCACACATTGAATTTCACGTATCTTGAAAATCGTTGGTTCAATAGCTTTGTCACCTGATTCATTTCTATAGAACACGTAAAGAACTGCTCAAAACGATAATCAGAACTACTGCCACTCTCAAAAAATTTTTCGGAGTCAGACTTAAAAAATTTTCATCGATGGAATTCAAATGTCGCGTATTTTGAAAATCGTTCGTCCAATCGCTTTGTCACATGATATTTTACAATAGAACTCGTCGAGAACTGTCCAAAACGATAATCAGAACTACTGGCAATCTAAAAAAATATTTTAATCACTTTTTGAATTTCACATATCTAGAAAATCGTTGGTCCAATCGTTTTGTCACCTCATACTTTTCGATAGAACTAGTCGAGAACTACCGAAAACGATAATCAGAACTACTGGAACTCTTAAAAATATTTTTTAAGATTGCCAGTAGTTCTGATTGGAGTTCTTTGTAGCTCTCGATGGGCCCTGTCGAAAAGTATCAGGTGACAAAACGATTGGACCAATGATTTTCAAGATAAGCAAAATTTAAACTCTATCGTTGAAAATATTCCAAGTCGGATGCCGAAAAATTTTTTGAGAGTGCCAGTAGTTGTGATTATCGTTTTGAGCAGTACTCGACGAGTTTCAACGAAAAGTATCTGGTAACAAAGCGATTGGACGAACGGTTTTCAAGATACGCAACATTTGAGGCCTATCGTTGAAAACTTTCTAAGTACTACGCCGAAAAATTTTTTGAGAGTGCCAGTAGTACTGATTAGATTTCTGTGTAGTTGTCGACGAGTTCTGTCGAAAAGTATCAGGTGACAAAGCGATTGGACGAACGGTTTTCAAGATACACGACATTTTAACACTCGTTGAAAACTTTCCAAGTCCGATGCCGAAAAATTTTTTGAGAGTGACAATAGTTTTGATTATCGTTTTTGGCAGTTCTCGACGAGGTCTATCGAAAAATATCAAGTGAAAAAGCGATTGGACCAACGGTTTTCAAGATACGCGACATTTGAGCAGTATTGTTGAAAATTTTCCAAGTCGGATGACGAAAAATTTTTTCAATTAGTTTCAATTAGTTCTGATTATCGTTTTGGGCAGTTCTCGACGAGTTCTATCGAAAACTCTCAGGTGACAAAGCGATTGCTCCAACGGTTTTCAAAATACGCGACATTTGATGTCTATCGTTGGAAATTTTACAAGTCCGACGCCAAAAAACTTTTTGAGAGTGGCAGTAGTTCTGATTAGAGATCTGTGTAGTTCTCGACGAGTTCTATCGAAATGTATGAGATGATAAAGCGATTGCACCAATGATTTTTAAGATACACGACATTTGGTTTCTATAGTTGAAAACATTCAATGTACGAGGCCAAAAATTTTTTGAGAGTGGCGTTAGTTCTGATTATTGTTTTGGCCAGTTCTCGACGTGTTCTATCGAAAAATATTAGGTAACAAAGCGATTGGATCAATGGTTTTCAAGATACGCGACATTTGATCACTATCGTTGAAAACTTTCCAAGTCGACGCCGAAAAATTTTTTAAGAGTGGCAGTAGTTTTAATTAGAGTTCTGTGTAGTTCTCTATGAGTTCTATCGAAAAGTATTAGGTGACAAAGTGATTTGACCAACGATTTTCAAAATATCTGGAATTCAAAAAATGATCAAAAATTTTTTGAGAGTGGCAGTAGTTCTGATTATCGTTTTGAGCAGTTCTTTACGTGTTCTATAGAAATGAATCAGGTGACAAAGCTATTGAACCAACGATTTTCAAGATACGTGAAATTCAATGTGTGATAAAATTATTTTTTGAAAGTGCCAGTAGTTCTGATTATCGTTTCGGGTAGTTTTCAACAAGTTCTATCGAAAAATATGAGGTGACAAAGCGATTGGACTAACGGTTTTCAAGATACGCGAAGTTCAAGAAGTGATAAAAAATTCTTTATTTTTTTTAAGAAATTTTTTTGTTTGTCAAAATTGTTTTTTATGTATCAGGAACTCTAGATATTCACAAAATAAAGCTATTAAGCTGCTCAGATTTCTTTGATTTCGAATTTCGCTGTGAAGTTAGCACCCCATCTTTTAAAAATTATTTAACAGTTGTTATTAACGGAATCTCGCATTAAAAAGTACACAGAACTCTTCGTCTCGTTAAAAGGAAGCAGGAACTCTAATCAGAACTATTGTATCTAAAGATTGATTTTTCAAAAATTTTTTTTCAATTTTTCAAAATTTTTTTGCATCAGTAACTCTTGGTATTCACGAAATGAAGCTATTGATCCGCTCGGAACTATTGGATCTCGAATTTCGGTGAGAAGTTATCACCTTATTTTTAAAAAATTATTTAAAAATAGTTATTAAGCGGAATTCTTGTTATAAATTATAGAGAACTCTTCGTTTCGACGAAAGGAAACGGGAACTCTAATCAAAACTATGGAATTCAATGTTAAAGTGCTAACTTCACAGACGCATTTTCTAGTTTAGAAAATAATTTTTTCATTTCGCTTGAACGACAAATTGGCGGTTTCCTAATCCAATTATGGGAACACTTTTCGTGAGACGAGTCTAAGCGGTGTACATGATTTTGTTAAAATGGTGCAATCTATTCAAAGTAAAAAAAAGCAGCATCATTTTCGCTATTATTGTTATCGGCTGACGTAGGAATTTTTTAAAATATTGTTTTCTCTTGAAATAGCAATAGTTTGAAAAATAGTTGCAGTTTTTTTCGAAAATAAAAAATCGTCTTTAATTTTCGATTAAAAAAGAACTACATAATATTTACCTTAAGTGTTACGTCAACCGATAAAGAATATTGCTATACATATTTTTTTAAATTTGAAGTTAATCGAATGAAAATTTTTTGAGTTATCATGTACACCGATAAATGCAGTTTTGAGAAAAACGCGTTTAAAGTGGAGCGTGCGCTTTCTTGATGTTTACTAATGGCGTCACTCTCACACTGAAACCGACGCTGAAATTGCTCAAATTGGATTTAGTACAAGTTATGACATCTATAAATGGCTTCTAGAACTCATATTATATTTTGATGGGTACATAGTTCTGTATACCTGCAGGACCCGAGAGGATTATAAAAAAGGCGAAGCCGTTCCGACTTGCCGCAGATGAAATTCACTTTCTCGATCACTTTGACTTTAATTTTCGCTTCCGAATCATTTTTCTCGTATTCTTAAGGGTTCAAACTAATGATTAAAGCAATTAAAAAAATTTCGGTTTTTTGAAACCTCAGAGGTGGGGTGGCCCTTAAAAACAAAGAGATCACAAATAATCCCATTATCTAAATTGTTTGAAATAATTACTTGTTAATATGTCAATGTTTATACTTTTTACATAATTTAAATAATATTTATTTTTTTTCTTTTATCAATGTCAGGAAACGATGTTCAATTGTTTAGCCTGTTTCCTGTATTTAAGTTCAGCACTTTACTTGGCTTTTGCCACTAAATTATTTCTGATGATCCCGTATTATATGAGCCCCGGCTTCGACGTTTATCCTGCCATGACAGCCACTTATGTAAGTTTATTAGTGCAATTGCAAATGGAGTACTTAACGCTTTCACTAATTTGCGTCATTGTTCACCTAGCCAGAGAATAAGAATTGAGAAAAAGAATATATAGTATTATAATAATTTATAATTTATAATAATAATTTGATTTATAATAATTCGACATGACATATCTGTATGTTGAACAGCAGAAAACGAAAGTTTATTAGTTAGAAACCGACTAATATTGATTTTGATATAGATATTTTTAATCGGGAGTATTTTATTTGAAAAGGCATTAAAAGTAATTGATTTGTATTGCAGATTCTAAGTGGCATCGTGGGATTATTGCATGGAGCAGATGCTTATTTGTCCTATGTGCATTACAAAACTGGAAGATGAATTATGATAATTACAGGAATATTAACTGTATATAATTTTGCAATGAGACGTGGCAATTATACATATAATTATCTACACTGTTAGTAATGTTAATTCTGGAACACGAATCTCTTCGAAAAAGATTTAAATATTAGATTGGGCATCGATTTTATGATTTAATAATATATTAATATTATAAAATATTAATTATAAGCTATAATAATAGTTACTAATTAATAGTATTATTTAACTTAATTATAAGTAGCATTATTACACTGCCATTAGTAATGTCAATAAGTTATATATACATTTAGTTATAACAGGTTAATAATTTGAAATTGCGCATATTACTCTGCCATTTCCCCATAAATTTTTTTGAATAAAGACATATTAGTTAATTAAATATGATAAGCCGAAATCAAATCGATTGTATGGATTATATGAAATCGTAGCATCTATTTGCAGTATTGCTTATCAATTTGAGGCGTATCTTACGTATACTTACTAAATCAATTCCGTCGATATTTGGTACATCATAGTGCTGTCGCATTTATGTGCATGATAAAATGGATATTTAACAAATAATCTATGATTCATTTTGAGACTTATTTAGTTTTATTACGTTAATGTATATATGATATGAAATAAAAACATCGATAAGAAATATGATGAGAATATTCAATTAGTCACTTTGACATATTGTTTCCAAATATTAACAAACTGCATTTTTGAAAGAATCAAATCTGAAATTAATAATAGTTAAAATATACCAGACAACAAATAATATCTTATTATATGTGAGTAGTATTTAATAACAATTATATTAAATGAGATTTTTTATAAAAATTGTCGCGTACATGTAAAAGTATTATTAATTCTATCAGAAAGTGAATATTTGTAATTTACACTTGCAAATACATATAATCAAATATAATTTATTTTTATATTTATTTATTGTTATAATTTACAATTGTAAGAAATAGATAAAACTTGAAGAATATATTTAATATAATTATTTTACCAAAGTATTAATAAATTTAGAAAACGATTTCAATTAATGAATTTAGTTTCTTCTACACGAAAGCCGCGTTTACATTTTTATTATTAGTTGTGCCACGTTCCTTTTTATTACAGACTGTACGAAGAGTTTCAACTCGTACCAGGATACACCTGGACCCGGGATGGTGAATGAGAATGACACGGATCTCATGGTCCTCGTGAAGTATCTCTCTCTCTCCCCCCCCCTCTCTCTCTCTCTCTCTCTGCCCCTTTCAGATCTTGCACACACACGCGTCCATTTCACTTCCTCAAGTGTCCTCCCCCTTCTTTACAGTCACTGTGTTCTTCTTTTCCTTGCTCCGACCGGCGTTCAGCCTTCCCTTCCGTCGCTCTCATTGGCGCCTCGACGAGCATATCACTCGACCGCATACGTACAGCTGACAGTTTACCTCAAAATCTCGATCCGATTAACACGTTAGGGAATTCGGAAAAACTCGAAACCGTATTTATTCGATTCCTGATACTCCGTTAACCTGAATAACGTGAGACAAAAAGTAAAAGAAATTAGAGACTGTTTTTTTTATTGACAAAGAAGAAGTGCGACGAAGGATGGAAGCACACGTTAGAAATGTGAATGACAGCATAAACACTGCACCGACAGAAGGTAGTAAAAATAATTAAAGAGTATTCTATATTACTCTGTTTAACGATGATTTTAATTATTAGTTATAAAAATTGAAGTTGCGGAGTTTTCTGATATCGTGTATTAAATGAGTGTAAATAAAAGTGTAAATTTATATAAATACTGCTAATCATTACAAAATGTGTTTATTTACCAAATTAAATAAATGTTTAATAAATAAATAATTAATTAAATACTTAAAGTATTAAACTAACCACAAATTCTATGGATTTATGTACAGCAATCATTATTGTGGCAAAAAATGAGGATAATAATGTGAAATAACAATATTTGAAATCTCTCGAAGAAAATATTTATTAAAGATAAATCTAAATTTTCACTCAAGCGACTTAGAGAAAGCTTTCTATCATATCGAAAAGTTTAAGAAATGCTAGCCGAGATAAAGGCATATGTATTTCTTCAATACATATATGATAAACAGCTATTTATAATAATGTTCAATATTTCAATTGTATGCGCGGATATACATCTCTAAGTGTGTTCAGTTATTGTACCGTTATAAAAACAGTAAAGAGAACGAATGCCTGTTTTGCTTTGAAAATATTGGTATTCTCGTTAACAGGACAGCTGTCATTGCGAACTAACAACAAAGTTGCATAATGCACATGCTTATGTAGATGTTAGGCCTGTTCTTTTTGGCTGAACTTTTGCACCACTTCATCTTTCTTCCTTTTCTCTCTAGGAGGAAAGAAGGTGCAAAAGTTCAGCCAAAAAGAAAAGTCCTGTTATTACATTTATCAAATGACAGTCACGGCCGCATAATTATAAAATTGCTTATGTCTTATTAATTTTTCAATCAATCTTAATATCAATTCTTTGTTCTTCATTATTTAATCGATCTTTTTAAATTGTCACAATAATTTCTAATATTTTATCCGATATACGATGGTACACGATAATATTATTACAAAATCTTAAGAAGGTTAATATGCAAAGTTAGTGAAAACTCATGAATCAATGAAAGTAAACATTTGTAATAACTGATGTAAATAGATTCTCATTTTCACTGTTTTGTAAATTTAATTCATTTAATGAACATTATCAAATTCAAAAACATGAAAAAAATATGTATTAGATGTTAATGCACTGTGTATTTGTCACCAACAATCAAAGATATGGAATCGTGATATGACAACGAATGCTAGCGATGCAAAATGTGGAGACTGAAGAAAGGAAAAACTAACGTAAGAACTTGGAGAGTAATCCATACTAGACAAAGCAAGATAGCATTCAGCATTCGCAAGATCTCTAATTAATCCTCACCGAGACCTTGAGAGACTAGTAACTTGCCATGGGTATAACGAATCGGATTGTCAATGAATTGGATATACGCGTGCGAGCATTCCGATAAATGAACCCAGTGTTGAGTGGTGTTGTACATTGTGGAATTGCAACACGTAAGTCTCATGCCGATGTTGCGATCTGAGTTGAGAAAGCTGACAAGTAATGGCCGCGAAAGTGACTCGAATAAAAACCGGTGACTCGATGAGATAAATTTTGTGAAGACGCAGCTGAACGAGAAATCCCACTTTGGAAAAACGCCGCCGTATATATGTATATGAGCCTACTTTGCGACATCTGTTCAACAATTTTGAAAATTGCTATATTATTTCTTTATTTTTTAATAGTTATGAACTCTTTGCGTAAATACGTATTTAATTTATATACCTTTGTCTATCGAAAAAATTATTTATATATAACCTTTTTAACATCTTTTGAGAAAAATTTACTTAAATTGATGTATTTTTTGGCCTCTTAGATGTATGTAGCTTTTTTTTAAATACTATACAATCAAATTATTGCTGTAAAAAAACGAAATATACTATTTAGGTCAAATGCACTCATAAACGACATCAAGCGAAACATAATGTCACGATAAAATGCAATTATGCAAAATTTTTTAAATACTATAATTTTTTTAAATATCATAATTTTTATTCAAATGCATTTTCCTTAGTTTTTATGCGCGTTCAGCTTATTTTTAAAAAAGATAAATTTGTATGCTTTTACATCTTTAAATGCTTTAAAATAGACTAAGCCTTCTGTGAAGAATCTTGCCTTTCACTAACAATTTATTTTTTTTAACGTACATTCAGCTTTAAAGATAAATAAGTAATTAAGTATAAGAAAGCGAGACTTATGGAAATCAATGAGTTCTGGCAGACGTAATGTGTATTGTTCATGGTATTAATATATGTTTATGGTTCGATAAAAAGAATCCTTTTTTATATTTGCTCTTTTTTGTTGCAAATCACAAAAATATCAAAATTGTTTATCACGCGGACAGATCTGATTTGCAGTTAATATGTACAAAATTCCTATAAGCGTGCATTTATTATCGGACGATCAGCAAACTAACTAAAATATTGGTTGATCAACACACAAGGGTGACAATAACAAATTCATCTGATCTCACATTGTATAATAAGAAAGTATAAGCGTTCAAAATTTCATGTTCCTCAACTTTTGAATTGGACATTTTAATGTAACAAATCTTTCGTAATTTACGTAAAGCTTAACGGGAGGAATAATAGAAATAAAATGTTAACTTTAATCTTAATTTTTTCTAAATATAGCTTTGACTATATTTTTTGTACACTATATCAAATCCGAGATTTATAGTATCATCGTTTTACTTTAATAGTATTTTAAATGTGTAATTTATTTATACACTGAGAAAAATGTTTGATTGCATTAATTGGAATTTTGATTGAAAATAGACGAATCAAAATTTTCTAGTTAAACCTACAAAAATTTTAATTGAGGTAATTGGAATTTTGATTGATACAATCAGAATTTTCGTCGATTTTCAATCAGACATTTTTCTCAGTACAATAATAAATAAAAATTAAGGTAACACGTGAAATTTATCGGAATTAGAGCAACATGATTTCAACGAACAAACACAAGCATGCAGCATAGCGGAAACGCCTCTCGTCTAAGGTTGCTCATTTCTGATTAATGTGACATATCAACACATTGAGAGCACCTTTCTCTAGGAAGCAAAATAATTCTGTTAATAACCCACAAAAGACTGTTACGCGATAGTGAACAGAAAGATTGAAAATTGTAGACAAGCATGCTCAATCTACGTAAAACTAATTCATACAAAAATTCTTGAGAAGAATATTACTTTTACATATAATAGAATTAACAAGGAAAGGCACGGAAATGTCGTTCTCTGATTTTGACGAGCTTGTAATATGTTATTCTCCAGACAAAAATAAGCGACACGTATTTTTTTATATGTGCCCATACGCACTTTTAGGGGGTGAAACACCTTTTAGAAAAAAATCGGTTTTTCTCTTTCGAAGCGAATATCGTCGGAACTATAAGAGATAGAAAAAAATTTTCAGAATAAAAATTGAATGGCTTCAAGAGTACTTTAGAACTATAATAAACAATTTTTTTAATTTTTTATTTATAATAAAAATTGTTTATTTATAAAGAAAAACATTTTTTTATTATATTTCTAAAGTATTCTTAATGCCATTCAATTTTCATTATGAACATCTTTTACAATTCCGGCGATATTCGCTTCGAAAGAGAAAAACCGATTTTTTTCTAAAGAGTGTTTTACCCCCTAAAAGTGTGTTTGGGTATGTATAACAAAATACATGTCGCTTATTTTTGTTTGGAGAATAACATATTACAAGATTGTCAAAATCGGAGGACGACACTTCTGTACCTTTCCTTGTAAGAAAAACTGTCTATACTTCATCAGCAAATATAAGCTTATCAAAATATTTTATCGTTTGTTTCCGATATAAACGTTAAGTAAATTTAATATTAAAATTTCAAATAATTAAATTAATTAAATATATATCGTATATAATAAATTAAATTATATAATTAAATGAAGCATATTAATATAAGTTAAACATAAATTTAATTAATTATTAATTGTATAAAATAAAAAAATATGTAGAATTATTTAGTACATTGAAGTTGATTGATTCTAAAAATTTATACGATAGAATTATCGGTTGTTTAAATTATCAATGCCACAATCGTAGAACACATTTTTTATGTCCATTGCACGTTCGCATAAAAGACACGGTGCTATTATCGGATATCACGTCACTGTATGATCCTTGACGTTTCATCACCGGCATGTTTTCCTGTCTCTAGGTACATTCAGTCCTTTTCCAATGAATATAATAAAAATGTTTACTAGTTAAAAAATATCCACAGAGCAGCCTTTATCATCGCTCATAACTTTTGCATTTTTATCAATACAAATACGAGCTGCTCATTTTTAACGTTCTTTTTAGTGTTATCTTTCTAGTGTTATCTTTTATTAAGAATTTAAAATAAAGTAGGAAATATTTATATTATGTCAACCACAATGAATTTATTCACACGGGATAAAACAAAAATTCGTGTGAAACAAATGACTTCTCGTATAATGTAAAGCATGCAGGGCTGTGCATGTATTTGAAATACTTTTATTTGAAAAACATTACTTGTAAGACAATTGTTTTTAATATTTTGTATTTAATATTTTATCGGAGTACATAAAAATATTTTGTATTTTAGATTATTAATGAAAAATTTAAAGTATTTCATATTTTGTATTTTAAATCTGATTGACAATTAATCTTATTTGAATTATAAAATACAAAAAACTTTCAATCTTTCGATATTTAAATAAAAAGTACACAATACTTTCACGTGCTCTGTTAAAGTATAACAAAATACAAAATACACTTGTATTGCAAATAATATGTTTTAAATGAAAGTATTCCAAATACATGCCCAACCTTGAAAGCATTGCCAAACGTTTCTTAAATGATTCTTTCAGCGTACATGCCTACGTCAAAAGCATCCTTCACTGTCGAGGAAGAGGACACATTTGTGACGTTGATAGTTGTTGTGTTCGGCATCATCGTTGCCATGGTGGTGCTGTTCTCGATGGGTATTCTTATAGACTGCAGACACCAGTACGTTAATAATGATCCTTTTTTAAAAAATTTGCATTATTTTAATTAAACAATTTTGGCAAATAACAGTAAAGATGTTGTTCATTAGTATGTGCAACAGAAAACTCTCTTATTCAGATGGTGTAAACTTAAACTATATTCATATATTCACGTTACAAAAAAGCATTTTATAGAACGAGACTGTATGTGTATGTGAAATTAATTATTAATTATCATTACAACGGACGTTATTGCAGGGCAAAAGATTCTATGAAGAGAAAAAAACTGAGACTGAAAATGCTGCCGTTTGCACGAAGAGGCCGGAAAGATGACGTGAAAGCCTTAACTTCAAATATGTATCCCAACGGCGTTACTGGGTCCAAGGAGAGGGATGCTGTAGTTTGATATTCGGAAGAATTATGAAAAATTCGTAAGAATTACGATAGATATTTCATAAAGACTTTATAAAAATTTAAGATTTGCGAGTGTTATGAACTTTTAGTATTTAATATTGAAAAGTGTGGAAGTATGTTCGAACTCTTCCTTACAAGGGGAGAGAATACAGTGGATTCTTTACAGATTTGATCTCCTTTAACGTAGTAATTGGTAAACCTACATAAAAAATAAGTTATGCCGTGTCCGAGCGTTTTATTGAATAGGCCTTACAATAAATAGTATTTTTTACTGTATAAGAGGACCTCACATTAATTATATAGGCATAACTTATTTTTTATATAAATTTATCATTTATCTAAAGGAAAACGAAATCTTTGAAGAATCTACTGTGTTCTCTCCTTAGTTATCATTTTCAAAAAGATATGCTTATTATTATTTATGAAAGGTATGTGATTTCATGGTACGCATTTTGTAAACAGAGTTAATAAACTCGAAATAGTGGATACGACTTATAATTAATAATTCTTCGATGTCACACTATACGTTTTGTCAGGGAAATAGCACTGGATATTATGTAAAAATGTTGCATAAATAAATGATTGTAACGAGTTTTTCTCCAATCAAAACGCCAGATGTTAAAGAATACAAGAAGCAAAATATCTTTATTAATAAAAAAATTATAGCAGATATATAATGTAAGAGACACAATCAAGTATGCTATATTGAGAGTGGTATCAAAGGATTACAATTATGAGTAATACACTTATCTTCCGTAATAAGTAGTGTATTTAGACAACTAATTCAGATAACATAAACAAAATAGTCTCGAATGTTATTTTTTGAAAAAATGCTGCTTTTAATAAAATAAGATGACGTCAATATCAGTAAGCAGCATTCTTTACGCTCGCATTTTGGTCAGAATGTGTAGTTCCTCAAACACAGGATGTATTGGAGAACACGCTCAATATATGCAAATCCTCAATATCGCTCGTATGTGCCCTTTCTTCACTCTCGATAAATTCCAATTCACGTATACAATAAAATAAAACTATAAATGTATATTAAATAAAAATTAAAATATCCAAATAAATATAAAAATTTAGATATTACTGATCCGAATCTATCTTAAACTGTTGTAGAATACGTAAGATATTACTCACTGAGAATTTATGACATATGTTGTTTACTGTGATTTACAAATTATTATTTATTTAATTAAATTGTATTAAATAGCCGTATTTGCGATTATATCAAATCTGAACTTCCGACATTGCTAAAAACAATTAGCATTTAATTTCTTATAATTTAGAATCACATATTTTTAATAAAAGCTAATATAAGAAAGTAAAATTGTATATGAAAAAATTTGATATCAAATTACTATTTTATAAAATTTCGTCATAAAATATATTTTTTTTGTAATAATAAGTTAATGGTATTATTTGTGTGTAGAAATAAATGTATTCTTATACATTTAATTTAATATCAAAATTTGCTCACTATACTATTTTTTAAAATTGTTATTGATATAACTGCATAAATATTTTATAGTTGAGATATGAATATTAAATAAAAATAACGAATTATAATACTGATAATATTTATAGTCAAATATCACGAAGTATGATATTTTTATTGTTTTCTAGCTATATAATGTAACAAACAATTCAGTGTTGACAGGTTGTAAAAAATTTTTAACTACAGTATCTTTTATGGGGATCAGGTGCGAAAACATGTACATAAAACATGTACATAAAATTTTATGCTAAACTTAACTGTGATCTCAAAATATCTGTATTCTACTTACATTGCTAACATTGTAGGATATACCAATTACTTAAAAAAATATTTTTAAATAAAGTTAATTACCAGTTAAGCGTTTTTTACGCCAAAAGTACTATTTAATTGTTATAATTGAACCAACTGTGAAAGTTATGTTTATCTATAAATGAATATCATGTATTTTGCACATCATGTACATAAATATTAGGAATGTAATTAAAAGTTGTTTGTATATAAATTCATTTTGTCATTTTCTATTAGCTATTATCAACGCTGTTATTTTCATTAATTTTAATTAATTTTTCTATATATATATATATAAAATCTATAATTTAGATTCAGCTTAATAACAGTATACATTTTTTAAAAATATAACCAACTCATATACACACAAAACACATACACATACGCGAGCGTGCAAATTATGCATAGCATGCATTGTATACCATACACATCTTGTATACCACTTTCATATTTTATGTATAATATAATAAAAAATTCTTATGTATTTAAATGTGAAACATAGAGTTCGTTTAGGAAGGTGCTATTAGAGCTATTTATGTCATTCTATTTTCATCGTTTATTAGATGAAAACAAGGATAGAATGTCACAAATAGCACTAATAGCGTCTCTTCGAATGCACTCTATGTTTCATATTATTAAATACACAAGAATTTTTTTATTATCCTTGAATATTGTAGCCGAAACATATAATCTTGAGGTGTTATCAAATTTATTTATAGGCATTTATTTGTAAGCATTTAAATTAATTATGTAATTTATATTTCTTATCTTTTATATATGAATTTCGTATCTTTAATTATATAATTAAATATATGAAATCGTAGAAAAATGTTGAAAATACGGATTTATTAAGAATCAATGAGTTTAAAAATTCATACGTTTTTGTGCAGCCAATTCTTCTGAGCAATGCAACAGTTTAAAGAAAAAAATTTCGTCTTATATTTTTCAAAGTATATCTTCAACATCCGTCATTTTGTAAAATAGTTTCTGTAACTCAATTTTGATTTTCTTAGTTATCAAGAGAAATGTTCAAGCTTTAATTTAAGTTTTGGTTCATCTCAATGCGATGATTTTTCATTATCGTTATTCGAAAATATTAAAAATTTGTGCTAAAATTTAATGCTCCGTTTTTTTGCCGGTAAGTGTAATTACCCAAGTAACAAATCAATAAAATTTGGCATTGTTATGAAATTTACACTTGAAAACGTACTTTTGTGAGTGCCAGACCATCATGGTCTAATTAAATTTGATTTGTTATACTTAATGTGCCTCAAATTAAAAAAGTTGAAAGACATATATGTCTTTCAACTTATACTGGTATATAGTACTGAAATGTCTAATATATAATACTGAAAAGATCCGATAAAAATACACATTAGCATATTTTCTGATATAAATCTTCAATCTTTAAAAATATAAAAAATTGGAAAATTGTTATACAGAATAAATTTTTATATGTTTTATAATGCATTTTGTATGTATTTTATATGGAACTCTTATATGCGTTTTATACCGTTAAAATACATATTACTAATTATTATTATTAATATAAAAAGTTCAAAGAAATATACAAAATTGGGAAAATTTTGTGGTGTAAAACTATTGCCATTTGGCGCTCACAACGCTCGCAAGCATTCTTGTTTAACATTCGATAAACAATAGGGAAATACTTCCATGAGCGTTATGAGCGTCAAATAGAACGCATTCCTAGTCTGAATCCTCATACAGATATCGGCGTTTCGACCGAGTACTGATTGATGAAAAACAGATTATAGGAATAAAATTTACCCCCATTACCTATTTTTCACTAATCATGCTCGGTGTCAAAGTGCCGATATCTGCATGAGAATCCGAGCTTACTCGTATATGCAGTGATAAATCGATAGTGGTAATCGAATCTTAATAACTATAATATATAACTCACACACACGGCCTGCCAATTGCCAATGGTTATTTATTAGGCCGTTCACGAACAACGTTAATCTATTGTCAAGTAAGATTGTATAAGTGGCAAATATGGGCTGCTTATACTGACCCAAACTAATTTTCTAGTTTTTGATCAGGATTTACTCATTTAGCAATTTCATTTTTATTAGAACTTGTTTCATATTTTACTTCATACCATATCTATATTAAGTTTCATGACGATTTTGTACCATAAAGTTTTTCCAACTTTGTATATACTTTTTTGTTATTATTTTATTATTATTAAAATTAGAACACGATAACGCCTTAATTTTCGGAAATCGAATTTAGAATTTAATTTTCTTATTTGTAGATCTCTTGATTAAAAATTCGAATATTATAAAAGTTAATATTTTTATGTATTAAAAAAAATTAACGAATTACTTTAAAAATAGTTTTCGAAAAGTTTTTTTTTTGTAACAATATATATTATTTTTCTTCAATACTTATTGTTAGTAAAAAATTAACATGCGTATGTAAAAAAATGCTTAACTAAATTACTTTAATAAAAAGTATTTAAAAATGAAAATCGCTTCAAGGAAACTTTTGTCGGAAAATTTTAAAAAATTCGTAAAAAAACTACAATATATAGATGTACCTCGTGTTTTAGTTTGTACTCTTCTACGAATCTAATTATCTACTCAGCTTGTCTGACAAACAAATAATGTTTGTGAGCGTTATGACGTCAAATGGAGCCTTACTCGTAAGCGTAGTGATGAATCGACGGTGGTAACCGAAGATTATCACATTCGCACGTTTGAAATACCTAAACGATATTCAGCTTGACTCTCTCAAGTTGCATCACAGAAGAAATGTTGTATGTTTTCCTTAGCGCAATCGTTGACTTCCTTCAATAAACACTTTGACTTACAAATGACGGGTTATCAAAATCAGATCAAATGCGTCCAAGGACCATGGCCAGCAATGCCATGCGTACGTAGACTCCGTTTTCCGCCTGCCGAAAGTAAGCTGCCCGTGGATCAGTATCAAATTCTTTACTTATTTCGAAAACACGTGGTAGAGGGTGCATCACTGCCATCTTTCTCTTCGCACGAGACATCAGCTGCGGAGTTATTATGAAGAATCCGCACATCTGTTGTACATGTAATGAGTTTTTTAAAACTTAAATTAATGTGTCAAAATTAATTTAAAAACAAATATTGAATAAGTAAAAGCGTAATTCGAAATAAAATGATATTTAGTTTTAAACATCTATGAAACGCCTGGACATACGTTGGAAATTTTTGGTATATATGAGTGATCGTCAATTAATTCGATCGTCTGTTAATTCAGTGTAAGCTTACATTTAATTTTCGCTCCAAGAACGTTCCGAACTTTAATCACATATAATTTTATATAATTTTGAATAGATTAATGTAATAATTTTAAATATAAATATTAATTATTAAAAACCTAATTCGTACAGAGTTTCGTAATAAAAGAAGTATATGAGCGCGTATAGAATGTACTTGCTTTCTTACGGAAATTTCAATGCTCGAATAGCGACCCACCTTGTGATACTGTTCTTGCGTAGCAAAACGCTCATTTTGTATTCGCGTCATATAAAGTACGTCGGTGTCGGGTAGAGCCTCTTCCAGAGTTGAGAATCTTTCTTGAGGGATACCACGTTCAGCCACGTAATTAACGACATGATTTGGCATATCAAGGCCAGGTGGATTAACGTAACGAAGTTCTACGTTGTACAGGGTTAGTAGTCTACATCAGAATTAAAAAATGATATGTATTAAAAGAAAACATCTTAGCTTCAATAAAATGTCATAAAGGATAATTACATTGTTTGAAATAAAAATTAATTGTATAATTTACAATTGTACGAATTAAACTTGTTATTTAGAATCAAGTAGCTTCTTCGATTTTTATTGTCAGTTATAAATATATTGTTCTTAACAAATTTGAAATATTTAAACATTTATATTTTCTTATTAAAAATACATTCGAAATTCTATTGATATATTGGATTCTATTGATCTATTGAATTAAATTTATAGATTGAGTATTTAATCATGTTTGAAGGAAAAAATTTGGTTTATTTTATTTTTATAATGTTTCTTCACAATTTCAGGTTAAAATATATTTGAAATTGACATCCTTTCAACAAAAACGTCTATCGAAGTCAACAGTTTTAAAAACATGACTTTGCACAAATTTATTTTGATATATTGTTCAATTTTGCAAGTAGTAAAAATGAATTCTTAGTGCAAAAATGAAAATAACAGGTACAACTTCCAATGACTTTGATCTTGACAAATATTATCTAGAATATGATCCTGAACAACATTCAAGAGGTTTTAGCCGTCGATCGGACATCTTGCGTAATGCTAATATCGACGGTGTACTGTAACTTTCAAGTCTTATAACTCGAAAAGTACTTAATGAAAAATTTGAAAAGCTCTTGATGCCAGCTATTAAATTCTGGCATAAAAAATAGGGTGTTCCATTTAAAAAAATTAATTGATGTGACCTTAACGACGCCACCCAAGGTCAAATCAATGGTATCTTCTCATGTCTCCCTCCGAACCATACAACTTTTGTTTGAAACATTTTTCCATATCTACCATAGTTTTTGAGAAATCTTAATACATTATTTAAAATGGATACCCTGTATATGTGTGTGTATTTGTCCATCATATTGGTCAACATCAAAATTCACTACTCAAAAATTGCAGCATGTTTTAACAGCTGCAAAAAATTTGATCATTCCTTTATAGGGCATATAAACTTATCGATAATATTTACGTATTTCTTGCTTTTCTTTTTTAAATTGATTACCTTGGATAAAGAAAAGCGGAATCTTTTTGTCACACTAACCTTGCAAGAGAATGGACGGTTCTACCGTGCTTCAAATCTCCGACCATGGTGATTGTAAGACCATTTACAGTTCCGAATTCATCTCTAATTGTGAAAATATCCAGCAACGCTTGCGTCGGATGTTCACCGGTTCCATCACCGGCATTTAATATTGGTTTCCGACTATGTTGCGCTACTCTCTGTTTAAATTATTATTAATTTAAGATTAGGAAAGATGTAAAAGAATTTTATATATTTTTCAATTATAATTTTGAAAAAACTCGTGATGCAAAAAATGTACAATAAGCATCATACTATTTGCTTTGATAAAAAAGATTAAGTAAAAATTTTCCAAAAATAAAATTGAATTAAAAGTTGCAAAAATAAAAAAGATTATTATTAAAATAAATGAAATAAATAGTTTTTTATGTTTATGTATATAATATCAATACTCACAGCTGCCGCACCTGGTGCTGAATGTCTGAGTACAACTACATCCGCGTATCCTGCCATTACTGTTACTGAATCTAAACATAATAATTTGATAATTTATTAGATATTTAACGAAAGATTAGAAAAGAAATTATTCCCGCATGTTTTGTAGATTGTCTCTGTTTATCACGCAAAAAGATATTTTGCTGCTTCAGCTAAAATTATCGCTGTTTTTTGTACCTGATAGAAAATTATGTATCACATACACATAGAATTTATAGCACAAATCTAAATTCTATCTCTGTCATCTATATGATTAGATGCAATACATATCCAATATCGTAGTACTTGTTAGAAATTTAAGCTATTTTTCGTACTTAGATAATTTTCGCTATAACTCCAAGATCACTTTTTTTTGAGTGTAGTAAAGAATAATAATTAGTCGGAGTACATTTCACTCCAATATTTATCAAGGATCGTGTTTTTATTGTATGAAACAAATTTCTATAAACCTTCTAAGGTTTCGCCTTTCTTCACTGATGATGTAGAACCATCCATGTATATCACGCGTCCACCGAGACGTTCCATTGCGGCAGCAAAACTGCACGATGTTCTCGTGCTGACTTCGTAGAAGATAGAAGCCATAATCTTCCCCTTAACCATATATTATACTTAATCTTTTTAACTAAGAAATTAAGGAAGTTTTGTATATTATTTAAAATTCGTAATCAACATAAAATTCTTGAATTTTATAATGGTTTCTATATATATATCTTTAAATTATTAGCAAAAGAAGCTATACAAATAATCTTTATTTACCTTTAAAATATGATCCAAGGGTCGTTCTTTTCTGATAGCATTTCGGAAAGTTTCTGTTAAGTGAAATATATCCTTCAATATGTCTTTATTAAAGATATCCACGGTGAGCACGTGATGTCCGATTAGACTGTTGCTTGTATGGACAGTTGGAATCGATGCGACGGCAGTCATAAGCAGATTTGGATTACTGTCGCTTTTGTATCTAGTAACATTGCTGATGGGCAACGGTGAGACAGTTCTTTGAGAGGATAGTGCCTTGGAATGTTCTTTATCGACGGCGTCTGTATACGGCGCAAAGTGGACGCTTGATTTGTGCGATGCCGGTTGCAAAAGATGTGTAAATAACTCTGACAAAATAGAACATAAATTAATTGATTTTTCATATTTTAATAACAGTGAATTATAAATTATTTTTATTATTGTTGTTGTCATTATTATTATTGTTGTTGTTTGTTTTTGCAATAGCAAGACATGCAATGTGAGAAATAACATTTGTGAAATATTTAATCTTATTCGTTAATACACATATTTATCGATTCATATCAATATATTTATAAATATGTATATTTATCAATCTTAAACGTATTTCTACAAATATCTTAACGAAAAATCTCAGTTTGACATTATAAAAAATAAATATATATAATTTAAAATATATTTTTTAAATATATATATATACATAAATTCATTTTAACAAAATTTGATTTTATCACAATTGGACAAGATGAGTTCATCTATTAATTAATATTTTTTAAAATTTAGCTTGTTATTTAATAACGCAGAGCAATTTTTTTACAATTTGTATTATCATACCGATTTGTTCGTCTTCATGCACATCAACATGTATGCTTGGTTTTTCGTAGTTCGGCGATACGAGACTGTCTAGTGATAATGGTTTGTTGACGATATCTGCGAGCTGAATGGATGTTGTCGGCGCATGGAACATTGATGAAATCTTCGTATTATATTGTATATCCCTGATGTCTTGACCAAATCCAGGATTTATTAGTACTTGTCCCTCAATATAAGCAATCTCGCCTCTTAAGACCACTCTATGCACGGAACCGCGAACTTTCATGCCAGTGAAAGGTGTCCATTTCGATTTGCTGTATGTCATTGCTTCCGGAATAATCCATTCGTCATCCATATCGATCTCAATGTATGTGTTACGTTGGTCGGGGATATTGAAGATCCTTTTGGGGTTTCGATACAATTTGTCTATAATATCCTGTAATCGATAAACAGTTTTGTTTAGGTTTTTACAGCATTTAGTAATGTAACATATATAACTTTATTAATAAAATATAAATGCATATTATACTTTTTTATCACAAATTAACAACGTCCTTATACATACATATTATATTATGCATCTAATAATAAACAGGAACGGTATTGCTTTAATAAGATTTACTTTGCAATTAGAATTATCTAGCGTTTCTTAAAAATGATGATGAACAAAAAAGCGCTTTATTTATTTTTACTATTAGTGCTACAAGTGGATCTTCATGCTCGAAGACTTATCTTGAAGACTTATTATCAGAAAATAGCATTCATATGTAATGGAGGAAGTGATAAGCATAAACATAAGACCGCGTTTAAGAAAAGTTGGAATTTTCAAAATTCCTTTCCAAGAGTAATGCTCAATAAATTACTTCGCAGAATTTTTGATTGAATAAACTCAAACAGATGCGTTATCTCTGTACCAACGATTATGAAAATATGTAGTACATACATATAATTCATATTATTTCGTAAAAATTAAATGAGAAGTTTCTTTTTATCAAGTTTCTTTTAAATATGTTGTTTTATTACGTTACATTAAGTATTACGAAACGTATCTGAGAATTGGAATGGTATATATGACGTTTGCATTCTTGAGAGTTATTTTCGCGTTATCGTGCAAAGTGCTTATCGGCATTAACAGCCAGACATCGCTGAAAGTTATAATTCAAACAAAATATACCTCTATGGTCAGCCTTCCTTCATGCACAGCGGTCAGTAAGAGCGGTAACATAGTTTCCAAGCCGGGAAATCCTGGTAATGGTTTCTCGGAAGACTTCTCTTGCACAGTATGTGGAGCTTTACAGGGCAAATCAATGTCTCATTAAAAACGTGCGAATTATATAAAATAAGCATACGATAAAAGCGTGATTTCGTGAGAACTTATCCTTTAATATTCTTGAATAAAAATAGGCAATGATTTTACCGATCTTGCGAATTATCAAAACGTTTGTTTTTATCGGAACACCTAATTGCTTATTATTTCTAAACAACAAATGCAAGTATCTGATATAATATCAAAGCCTTTGGACAAAAAAAATACTCTTGTATGATTTATAAAAGCAAAGCAAAGTAGCTGTTATATAAACATGAGATATCCATCCTTTTATCTCCAAATCATAGAACAATGCTGGTCGTTATCATTTTGAGATATTGAATTAAATTTATTCTGCTACGTGACTGCAGCGCGAATTTTGTGAAAATTATAGCTTGTACGAGGGGCACTATTTATATTTTGAACCTAATAATAAAAAAAAACAGTAATTTGTCATTGAAAATGACTTTATTGTTTTTCAAAATATTCTCCTTTATGATCTATACACTTTTGCATACGTTCGAATCACTTGTTTGCACCAATCGACACGAGCATCTTTTTGAGATTTTGTCAGATTATGTGGGATCCAACGAGAACAAACCTTTTTCACGGCTAAATGATCATGCAATATTTTATATATGGTGGAACTAATGCCTAAGGTTGTCTCAATCTCACAGTATGTCACATGACGATCTTGCATTATTAGTTTTTGCACAGCATCAATGTTTTCTGACACAACAACTGATTTTGGACGACCTTCACGACTTTTGTCGGTGAGCGAACGGCGACCACGATTAAATTCGTTATACCAGCGTTTCACAGTGGCAAAGGATGGGACTTTATCGCCAAAAGTGGAAGTAAGTTGATCGATGCACTCCCCTATCTTGATAATCCACGTCGAAAAATCCACGTAATAAATCATTGCACGAAAATTTTCACGAGTTAATTCCATTTTTTCGCTGAGACACAATTTTCAAGTGACTGTAAACAATACAAATCGCGCTCAAATAACAAAACGTTCTGAAGAAGGTTATAGTCAAAAGTGTCAAACTTTCTAGTGGAAACGTTAGATGGCACCTGACAACACTCAGTGTTGCCAAGGCTCAAAATATAAGTAGTGCCCCTCGTAAATTAATTACAGTTACAATTATAAAGGCATTAAAGTATAGCAATAAGTTGACGTACCATGATCGGTTGCGAAACAATCGATAACATTTATATTATCCCAGAGAGCCTGTTGGTCCTCCTTTGTTCCCAAAGTGGGCCTTACTTGACCTCTTCCGTAGCCTATTCGATCCAAATCATCCCGGCAAAGAAATAAGTGGTGTGGACATACCTCGCACGTAACTGCCAATCCCTGCAAAAAATATATATGTAGAAAATACATATAAGAAAATACAATTAACGTCGATATTTTCAGATGTATTTCAATTTAAATATATAATAAGAGCACTTTTTAATTTAAATTATATTTGCCACCTTAATTCCCAGCAAACACAAATATATCTCAAACTCGTAACTCATATATAATCTTAATTTTTTGGATCGTAACAGTGATGTCAAAAGTTAACAGTGAATTTACGGAGAATGTTCTCAAATTTGTCGTCCCATTTTACCTATAGTAGTTACATAACAGTGATATGATTTAAATACGAAACGGTGACAGGGTTGACATATAACAATTATGTATTGAGATGAAATGCATATATTATATAACATTTACGCAATGCAAAATTTGTCACTGTGACATCACAAATGGGTGAAATTGTTATTTATCTGTTACTTATTGACATCGACTCAATTTCTTTGATTTGAAGAAGTTTTTTGATTATTTCTTGCTATTAGAATTAAAAAAATAATTTATGTAGTTTTACAACTCTTTTTTTAAATAAAAGAAATATATTTTTTATATGTAACAAAAAATTTTCTTAAATAAAAACTATTTTTTTATATAATAAAAAGATTACGGTTATAGTATATCTTAACGAAAAAAATAATTTTTTTGTTATTATTTACTTTTGTTTTTCCAGTTCAATTTTATTATTTACTGTTTCGCATACCTATATTCTTGTCTTATTAACTACAATTAATTATTGAAAAACGCATCGCATCGCCGCCAAGATTTGAACCTACGTTCCCTAGAACAGTAGCCTAATACACTTACGCTGAGCTAATCGCACGCTTGTAATCGAGTCATTACCAACGTTATTTATACATCTTATTGTAACCATTCTTATATTAATTTCATGCCTCTGTTGACAATTTAATATTATTAATATTTGAAGAGATTACATGGAAACGAAATAATACGCTGGTATTTATTCACTTAGTTAGAAAATGATAATGATCTATCCATGTTAAATATTTATTCTTTATATTTTTGTATCTATAAAGGAAAAATCTATGCGACAATCGTATATAGTATTATCTAATTGTATAAAAATAATTAACTGATAGCAATTAATAGAAGCAAACTATATAGAACCTAACCTATCTTTTGGATAGACTTTATTTGCTAACGATACTGATTATTTTGATTATTTGTTATATTTACGAATAATAAAAAATAATTTGCATAGTATTCATTGATCGATCGTTTTCTTATCAATTTATCACATTTGTTGTCCTTTAATATGTTTATATAACAAAGTCATTTCTCTCAATGTGTAAAAACAAATATAATGAAATATGCTCAAACATTGAAAAAGTGACGTATAATTTATGAAATTATGTTACATCGTAGTGATGTAATTTTTTAGGAAAGTACAATCTCATAGTTTTAGTGATATAACTGTTACAGACTACAGTATACATTTCTGCAGACTGTATTTCTGTAACCAAAACATGTATTATATTATTTACATCTTTTTCCATTATGGCTTAGTGATGTAAATGTATTTTGTATTTGTTATGTCTTATTCATAGAATGGTATATGGATGTAACTTAATTAGGTTTAATTTACATAATTATGTTATGTGCTAAATATATAACAAAGACATGTAACAAAATTATCATGTTTATATCAGGATATCTCGTTTACGCCATAAAGCTGTCTTGTTGTTATAAAACAGAGACGTCTGAATAATAACAAAAAAATTATATAACAGTGTCAAGTCATATTTGCTGGGTTGTTATAAATTTTTAAATTATTAAAATTGATTTTTAGTTTCTTATACTCTATTATTAATTACTGGGTTACGTAAATTTTTTACATACAATTATTTTGGTTTTGTGATAGACGTCTTTTTTATTGATATGTATTGTTAGGATACTCACATGTTCTTTAGCAGCTCGAATGATTTGTATTTCCTCTTTACGTGCTACGTGACACACATGAATCGGCCTGCTGTGCAAACTCGCCAGCAGGAGGACCGCAGCTGTGGTTTGTCCTTCCGCATGCACGCACAAAGGATACTTTTTCGGCCAACTTTCGAAGTGCTACAAAAAAGAAGTAGCCATAGATGTATATTATATAACTGGAAATATAAATATTACGTTAATTACTTTTTATTTTGATTAAAATATGATTTTTATTTTGATAAAAATATTATTGTTTTACAACAATTAAAATTGTTTCGAAATAATTTTTTTACACACACACACACACACACACACACACACACAACAGGCGCATGTATTTGGAATCTTCTTTATCTTTTTTGTAAAACATATTTTTTAATAGATTATACATTTCACGCACACATACAAATTTATAAATAAGCTAGATTTGTTAAAGAATATATTTTAGAAATGAGAATCTTTCAATATTTTTTACAAACGTGCAAATCATTTACCTTAATCCAAACAGTAAGATCAGTGAGACGAAGAGTTGTAAATGTTTCATTCAGGTACATTTTTAAAGCGGCCACGTGTGGTGCTATTTCACGTATATCATTATAATTATCCGATGAGGCACCAGCAAAAAGTGCATAATCGCATCGCGAATCAGCTACAGCTTGCTATTAAAATAGACAGTAAATGATATTTTGATATTAATTTTATTATAATAAATTATTTAAGATTATTCTTAAACGTGATTAAAATTTATTTAGACTGAATCTAATCGATAATAAACGAAAAACATTAACAAAAATTGCGTGAAATTAAAGGTTAATTTTGAAATATCTATATAAGAAATCAATGTCTCATATATACTGATAAGTAGATATTCGTGTGTGTCTTTTTAAACATAAAAAGAATTTCAAAACTCATAACGATAAAATAAAATGTCACTTTTTAAGTTATTGTTATCATTCGGTATCACGTTGTTAAAGTTTGGTTCGCTAGCTGCAGCGATCGATTTTTGTAATTATGTGATAGAGTTCGATTTTTGATTATCACTTAGATATAGGAGACTTGAAATTGCATTTTTAAGCCAATATTTTAATTTAATTTAAAGAATATTTTACTAAACGTGTTATATATTATTAAACGATAAAAACTCAATACTAAATATTCAAGCATCGTATGAACACCACAGTTGATTTAATAGAGATAAAAGCATCGAACGTCTAGTACATATGATCATAATGAAACAAGACTTAGCTAGTTTATCAAAATTTCTGTTTATGCGCTTATAAATTTGAAAGTATCCTGGAAAATTTTGGTATCAATTTTTCGAGACAAAAATTAGATCTTTAATATATATAATCTTTAATATATTTATTATAATATATTAATTTAAATATATTATTTTAAATTTCAATTTAAATTTAGTTTGATTAATATTTTGTTAATAATAAATAAAAATATGAATAAAGAATATGCGAAAAATCAACAATCAAGTTAACTTTTAAGACAGAAGGAGAGAAAGAGAGATATATATTTACATAAGGAATTTTTCTTACCGCTTTGGCGATCGCGAAAGTCTTGTGATCTACTACCGCAGGATTGGTATTCGGCATCGCAAAAATGATTGTTATGCCTCCGGCCAGCGCTGCCGCGGTGCAAGAAGCGAAG
>NW_017257195.1:53384-55721 GCF_001594055.1 Mycetomoellerius zeteki
AACCGCTCCAGGATCGCGGGTATGAACGTGCACATCGATAAGACCGGGTAATCTGATCATTTTTCGCGATGACATACAATCGGTGTGCGTTTTCATACGCGGTGCTTTCCCGCCAACCATTCTTAACGCCTATATATAGAAGAAACGAATCAATTACACTGTTCTATAAGTTTAAACTCTTTTTCCAGACCACGAACAGGACAAAGTGAATTTTATAGATTTATTGTCGCTGAAAATGAATATGTAAATGAAACTGCTCTATTACGTTTTTGAATCTAAAATTGAAAAAAATGGCATTATTTGGTATTTAAGCTAAAGTATTTCAAAAACGTAATATGATAAAAGTAATTTCATTTGTTCTGTTTTCGAAATACTTTAGCTAAAAAATACACATAAGTGTCATTTTCGGCACTAGTTCAATTTTTTCAAACAGGTGTATTTATTTATAATTATTTTAAAAAACGTAATTTAATCAGCGCGCGCGCAAAAGTCAAAAAAATAATTAATAGAACTATTCCTTGAATTATTTGAACTTTTATATAGTTTTTAATAGAAAATTTTGTTTCCTTAATAAATTTATATTGTCGTTAATTTAAATTATAGATATGCAAATATTAATAATTTCTATTACCGTAAAAATACATAATATTTTTGTAAAAAATCTCAATTTTTAAAAAATATTTAGTATATATAAGAATTTTCGAATTTCAAATATATACAAGCTTTAAAATAAATTTTGATCTTTAATTATAAAATATTTTTTGTTACGTATGTATAAAAATATATTCCGTCTTTCAAGAAAATTAAAATTCTCATATACAGGATGTCTCACAACTACCATATTTTCTTTTTAATAACATATTCTTGAGGTAATTTTGAGACAAAAATCCTAATATACAAAAATATCGAAGCTATACAATAGCTTTTGAATTACAATTGGTTAAAGATAGTGTATAATTCGAAAACTATTATATATAACCTCGATATTTTCATATTGGAATTTTCGTCTTAGAATGTTCAAAAGAATCTAGAAATAATAATAGAGGCTATAAAAGTAAAATGGTTTTTGACTTATAAGCATTTAAAGTTAGCTTATAATTCAAATAATTATTGTAATCTCGACATTTTCATATTAGGATTTTCGTCTTAAAATTACCTCAAGAATATGTCCTTAAGAGGAAATGAAATAGTAGTGAGACACCCTGTATAATATTGTCTTAAAAGACATAAGTCCTGAAGTGAATTTTGTATCTAATATGCCTTATCAACAATGTGAACAAAATTTTATGAGTAAGTGAGTAATATTATAATCTTATTTATCAAAAACAATCTTTGATTATTGATGTGGGAGTGATATAAAATGTAGTTTTAAATTAGAAGGTAAATCACGTAAGCTTATTCTAATCATTTAATCAAATTATTTCTTCAAATAAAATTTTCATAATCGCCACGTTTTTTATTAAATACTTTTGCAGAGTCGAAAATTTGAATACTCACTTCAACCAGGAGCTTTGCACATTTAACGTCTGTAATCAAAGGTACAGAATAATCAGCTGCTAGTCTTCTCGTCCGATAACCATGTGTCATAAAATTTGAAACACGCCGGGCTCCACCGTTTCTCATTGGTAGATTAATCACGAGATCGAACTGCTTTTTCGACAAGAAATCGGCAAGATGCCGAAGTTGGCTCGGGCTGGAATCCTCGTTCACGGCAATATTCTCGAATGTCCATTGCACCGGTTCCACCTTCATTACAAAAATTATATAACATAAAGTTACAACAATTATCTACAATTATAAATGTTCAAAATTTATAATGAAAGCAAGAGATAATAAATTTGAGAAAAAGACATATTAATTAAAGTACAGTTTTACACAAAATGCAAATGAAAATAATATATATTAAAAGGATTCTAAAGTGAAGCATTTAATAATTCTAAAATATCTTTGAATTAGCTAATTTAAAAAATTACAAAATTCTTATACGATTAAAGTACAAGTAAATGTTAACATTAGGGGAGCCACCTCCGATGACCTTGACCTTGACATATGTTGTCAAGGTCATGACCCTGAGTGACCTCCACCAGGTTACAGGTGGCGGTCGCTGTCCGTTAAAAAGTTATTAATAGTCAAAGTTAGTAATTATTTCACTGCTTTACATGAAAAATCAGACAACTCCGGGCAGCGAGAGAAGTATCGAGTGAACTGATCAAGGGAATATGACTTCCCCCCTCCCCGGCTCTAACCCCTCGATTCTCATCTCCCTCCCCTCTGCAAAAGGACACGCGAATCTCACCTTCGACTCTCACCCCCCCTCCCCCCTGCAAAGGGGCGCAC
>NW_017257195.1:55996-81871 GCF_001594055.1 Mycetomoellerius zeteki
GGGGGGGAGGGGGGGTGAGAGTCGTGCGCCCCTTTGCAGAGGGGAGGGGGAGTGAGAGTCGAAGATGAGTCGTGCGCCCCTTTGCAGGGGAGAAGGAGGAATGAGAGTCAAAGGTGAGAGTCGTACACCCCTTTGCAAGGGGTGAGGGGGGATGAGAGTCGAAGGTGAGAGTCGGGCGCCCCTTTGCAGGGGGAGGGGGGGGGGGAGAGTCGAAGGTCAGAGTTATCTGACTTTTCATGTAAAGCAGTGAAATAATTACTAACTTTGACTGTTAATAACTTTTTAACGGACAGCGACCGCCCCCGTAACCTGGTGGAGGTCACTCAGGGTCATGACCTTGACAACATATGTCAAAGTCAAGGTCATCGGAGGTGGCTCCCCTAATCTTAACATTTACCAAAGTACGCACAAAAACAGCTATTACAAACATCATTTGTATTAAAAATGAAAAGAAATTAAAAATATCACACACACATTTATTTTCAATACGTACAGCTGTCATTCGACGACAATATTTGCTTAATACAAAAATTCTCTAGTTTAATTATGTTTACAAAATGAGGTGGTCTCGCCATAGCGATAACATGCACGGAAAATATCGTGCAATTGGAACTAATTGTAACATTAAAAGTCTAGAAAAAAGATTGTTTAGAATTACGTTTTATAAGTGCGAATAGGGGTAAAGAGTAGTAAAGATAAATAATATTGCGTGCAGCATTAAGTGATGTCTAAGTGCAGTCTACTTTAATAATAGTAGAACTGAAGATTATATGAGTATATAAAACAAAATTTAACATTATTCTAAATTCTCTTGTACAAATTTTGCATTAGTTTTTTTCTTTATGACATACATAGATATACATAACATATTTAAACAGTTTTACATATAGTTCAGGATTATAGAATAATATTCAAAATGCTGTCGTCTTATTTTTTCGTATTAACAATTCGAGATTATGCAAATATATTTGGATATCTCATAAAAAAATTTAAATAATTTCAGATTTTATTGATTTCCGCACCACTGTACGCTGTTATCATTGAGGTAGATATCTATCGGTGGAGATTACGTTCAATTATTGATTTATCATAATATTCTAAACGACCTAGAAACGTTACGATCGATATCTTTTCTCATCTCTCAGAAAAACAAATGTACTGCCTGTTTTAGAGTGATCGAATATACTCATCAAGGAACAATATTGATCTTTAACCGCGCATCACAATGCTCCGAAATCAATCTACCATTTGTTAAATTGTTCGGTTTCACGCACAGATTAGATAACGGCAGAAGTTTTTATTCGTGATGTTGCCGTCATTTATTCACGTTATATGACATCAGTAGACGAATTAAATGTTACCATGCGTAATACTGTGATCTTATAAGAAGCGATACCACAAAATTCAATTGCGTTTCAAGACCACGGACAGAGTCACCGCGTGGATCTATATACAATAATTTATGAGAATTACCTTAGCAATGACTTTATTACGATGATGTTAATAAGAAGCTTTTTTTATCCAACTATTGCGACAGCTATATTACTACAATGTTTTCTGCAATGTCTTGTACGCGTGTATTGAGTAATAGTACAAGAAAAACTGTTTACATACCATCGGAGAGGGAAGATTACATCAAATAATCTACGATTTTACCATAACTTTAATCATTATATCAATAACTTCTTTTTTTGTAATAATTGCTGCAACTTACTATTTGCAATGTACAAGACTATCACATATTTTAATCTTTTTATTAATATTTCACATTACATTTAATTATACTTGTCATTAATTAGACTAAATATTAAAAATAAAGCTTTGTTTATTTAATTAAAATATACGCTTTATTTTAATAGGTTAGTAGGTATTATTGATAAAACGCGCGGCACTACTGATAAAAGTTATTTGTTTAGACAAGGATTAATATAGACGTGATAACTAGATCTAGGAAGTAACATTAGAAAAAAAGGAAATATTAAAGGAATATGTGGAAAAAATAATAAAGATTGTGTGTTCTAAATATAGTGCTTCAATGGCTGACATTTGTATCCATAATTGTATATGATAAGCGATATGAAACTGAATATTGGCGAATTGGGTAGAATACCGAAACTTTATCTTGCCCAATGCCAGCGAAATCTTCGTAAGTATTTTACATCGGGCTTGTTTGTCGATGCCCAATAGTAAACGGCCGATTAAAAGCGCCCGTGCTCGATAACGTGATAGCTATTTATCGATTCTGATACCCCGCGAGAGGACTACTGCCTCATCAGTCATTGACGTGTCCTCACGCGCGTACGCACAATGCTGCGTTCCCGTTTTCGCTGACCTTGAAGGTCTGTTTTTTATTGCTGAACTTGAGGTCTGTGTTTTTTATTGCTGCACTCTCTGAACTGGTGCACATGGTGCAATAAGTTGAAGTGAAGCAAACGTATATTCGTTTCACTTCAAATTATTGCATCATGTGCAGTATAAAGAGTGCAGCAATAAAAAATAGACCTTAGGATGAAGGAATGTGTCGGGGACCTATAGTAAACGCGAAGTGACCTATTACAGTGTACCGCAAGCGATCCTGAGGACGCGCGCCCTACATGGAGACACCACGTGGCCGTCTCTCCCTCGTGTGTGTACACTTTGTTATGTCATTATGCGAAAAAGGACAATGGGAATCGTGCAATCATTGATTGATTCCTTCAATCATAAGAATGATTCCCAGTTGGGAAATACAAATAACAACGAACCCAAATCAAAAAACGCAGCCAAGGTGGACGAATATGAGGATGTGGAATTGATACAAATGAAGATGGCCATCGTGAACGATCCTAACAGTTTCATTCTAAACAATCTCATGATGTGTATCCAGTTCTTCGAAAATTACGAGGAGTAAGCACTCCCGTTCCAATGCTTTTTCACGATGATTCATTGCAGTTGCGGAAAATAATAATTACTATCGAGAGTATAAATTTGGAAAAGAAATTTGGAAAATGGGATAATATAGTATTCAACTGCTGTTAGTATATTAACAAATGATCCCGGTATAAATATTATTTGACGTGGTGAAGCTTGTTGTCATTAAATGAATATTTGCACATTCAAGTTGTTATTGTTAATACGTTAGAAAATCCATGAAATTAACGTCAATTAGAGATGACCATATCATGTGTATATATATGTATCATCCATATCATATTCAGAAATTTACTGGGGAATTGGGAATTATTTCACTGATTACATACCGACTTAAGAAGTATCAATACCATTCATCTTGATTTAATCTAATCTATAAATCCTTAGCACATATGAAAAATATTCCTCGGCGCTATCAAGAAGAGGTGTACTCATGAATTCTTTACATTGCTTTTGCTTTTCAATTTGCAATATAATAATAAATGTCTTCGGCATTGTGTACACAATCATGCGCGCTTCCACAATACAAGAAATCGTCTTTTCATTTGCACAGTAATATAATATAAAATAAAATGTTGCAACACAGATCTTCATTGAAAATAAAAAGATATTTTTCCTTGTAACAAAAACATGTATGATGAAAACGCGTTGTGTATAATACGAGATTTATAGATTTATTATCTGACAAATTAAAAAGCAAAAATATAGAGAATTCTGAGTACACATTATTTTCTAATTGATATTATATTTAAAAAATTAATTTAAATGAATAATGAATATTTATTAGAGAGTACTAGTTCATATTATATTTAATCAAATATTATACATAATATTTATATTTTTATTATTTTTCATATTCTAATATTAATGATTATTTTTAAAAGGTCTTTTGAATATTTATTTTTACATTTTTGTTAAATTGAATATTTATTTTATACATTTATGCTTTAATTAATTGTAAAGAATGTAGTGTAGAGGAAAGTTTTAATAAATCATATATACTACATAAATGTGTAGTTAGACATAATAGATAAATGACAGAAGACTAATTATCGGAAAACTGCTTTTACAGAGATATAATTCAAATTAAAGAGACTCTGGTATCAACTAACGAAAGCGAATTAAATAAAGTGCTCCCATCTCAAAAGCACGTTCTACTGCCGGACATTCTTCAGGAGCATGTCTCCCATAACATTGCCTTTACGTCAAAAAGACAAACCGGTGATCTCATTATCGAATCGCTGCACCCCATCCGCATTTATATTGTGCATGATAATATTGAAATTACAGAGCGGCATTACTTATCAGAGTATAGTAGTCTAAATAATGGGATTACGTACAACATGATGGTGCAACCAAGTGAAAATCCCGGTAAGTAAATTTGCTTTAACTTACAAAATATCTCAGATTGTCTTTGTTTCTTTTCACAATGTGTTCTTAGCTCAATTTGAAGTAGATTGTTTTTAACAAAAATGTAATCAATCAATAGTTTTTAAATTGTAAAAAAATTTTGTTTAAAACTCTAAAAATTATCGCAAAGAAGTCTAAATAGAAAATAAAAATATAAAGCTTTAGTCCGCAATTTATTCCTAAATTTTAAGCAGAATCGTAAGGCTCGTAACATATTCCTGTAAAACTTGTAAGAATTTTTAAGTGCTTATACCTTTAGACAATATTTTTGCAGACAACTTCTTACTAGCCATAATTTACAAGAAATCATAGATATTTACGAATAATCCTACGTCTTACGATACATACGCATAAAATTAGAATACTAGTCATAAGTTCTTATATATACAAGTTTTACGAGAACACATTACGAGTCTTACGATTCTGTTTAGAATTGACCCATTAATTCGAAAAAGAATGTAAATTAAAAATATATTTCCATATATATAAATATATTACAATAATAAGATTGAAATATATATAAATATATTAATTTTAACTAGGGATGCACCGGAGCGTGAAATTATCGGATATCGGATATCGGATATGCGGACAAAATGTATTATAACATTGAATATCCGGTATCCGGTCGAATATCCGAGAAAGCAATTTCTTCGAGTCGGATATTCGACATTTTCCGAATATCCGACCGGATTCCGGAAAAATGTCTTAAAAAAAGCCTATAGAGAAAAAATTGTAATTTTGCAACAATGTATAAGATATTATAGCATTATGAATATATGCATACTTATTTTTAGAACATTTGTATGATAAAAATCAACAATTTAATGATATCAAATTTCAACCGGATATATTCCCGGACATAATACCGGATACCGGATACTTTCCGGATATCCGGTGCATCCCTAATTTTAACGATTTATTTTTCAAATTATCATCAAGTTTAAAAACTTATGACTATTTTGATAAAATTTAGAACTTAACGAGAATTAAAATTTTCGTCGAAATATACAATGGTGACGGCGAAAGCATTTATAGTCATAATTCGAACATGATGCTTCCGTATCATATCAAAAACAGAGGTCCCTAAACATCTTCAATTTTCAAAAAATATCATTTAACACAATCTTTTTTAGTAAATTTCAATTTACTAAAGAAGATAGTGCACGCGTTAAATGACATTTTTTTAATAAGAAAAATTTTTAATAGATTTAGTAGAGCATTCGACTAAAATAATAAATATTCTGTCAATAGGATACGTGCGATTGCGACGTCTCGATGAAACGCCATACGCGAGAAACTCCTGCAAGGAAGAAGACATCGATCCTTCTCCAACAGTGGATGATGACGAAATATACGATGGCGACGGCGAGAGTGTTTATGGTCGTAATTCGAACATGATGCATCACACCAGAGTCATACCGCATCACTCCAGAAAGAGAGGTCTCCAAACCTCTTCAATTTTCAGTGTCAAATCTCTACCCAATCTTCATGATGACAAGACAATATACGAGGATCAAGTATCCCTTTCTGTCAAAAATATTTACGAAACCCGACCCAGCCGTAACTTCAAAACTGAGTCCGACTTCGAGCACAGATCCTCGACAGAGAGTCGAAGAAGTCATGGTCAGAAAATATGGTTGAAAAATGAACTAGAGGCCAGAAAAGAAAGTTACCAACGTTATCCTCAATCCGACGTGACGAAACAGAAAGTCTGCAGACCAGCAAGCATCACAAGTTCTGGCTACCGATCCGAAGTTTGCGACAGTGATAGCGACTGGAATTACCAACCTCTGTCAAAATCCATCTTGCAAAAAACTCATAATGTGAATCATAACAAGAATACCGCGGATGAATCGACGAAGATCTATTCGGATGCGATGATTCCGACGCAGTGTTTCAAAAAGATGAGGATCAGCAACGATGGCAAGATTTACATGTTACAACGGGAGAGGAAGCCGCAGAATTGCAAGCAATTTCGTCTCATGTTGGCTGACAGACAATACGACTCCTATGTCTTCTATACCAGCAGTAAAGTGTTCATGAGCTACTTTGTCGATCTTTTTACGGATCAATTAGCGAAGCCACTGGGTTTCAAACGAGAAGATCTGAATCACGTAGAGGAGTCGATTATCTACTGTGATAAAGTGATCGACTCGCATAATTTAAGGCTGCGTAGAATCGAATCCTACGAGATCTCACCAACGATATGGTTACAGTGGCCGGAATACGCACAGGAATGGTTGGATAGACCAAGGAGCACGTGGCCTGACTACAATGATATCAACAAAGTAAAGGACTTCGGTTGCTACGTAGTGCCCGAAGACTCTCTACCGAGAAAAAGAAATCTTTTGCCAAAAGAGTCGTCTTGGCAACAAAACGCCCAGAACATTCACCAGGAAATCGAGTGGCAGTTGGCATTTCCAGCCGCGGAACGATATCTAGAGACCTGCATGACGCGCTCACAAGTGCAAGTGTACTTGATCGCGCTGATGCTCCATAAAACTTTCTTAAGACAAATTCAGGACTCGACAACTGGCCTAACGACTTCTCACATTAGGAATAAGCTATTCTGGTTGATCGAAGAAGACGATCGACCTTTCAAATGGCCTGACAATCGGACCGGCGACTGTCTAATCAAGTTGTTAGATAGCCTTTATCGCTGCCTCAGCCAGAGCGAACCAACTCTATTGGACTATTTCCTCCGTGATAAAAACGTGTTTAACAAAGTGCCTGCCAATCTCCTGTTGCATAGTCAGAAGCAACTGAAGAGAATAACTGAGAACCCGGTCATGTATGTGTTCCATGCGATGGAGAACATCAAGTATAGCAGCAAATTTTTTCCGCGATTAAACTTCACGAAACTGTTCAACATACTGACAGTAAAGCCGTGGTTAGCTATGAATCCAGCTCTAGATATGTATTTGTCGCCGTCAAAGAGCGACGAGTCATACAGAGATGAGATCTATAACAAATCCGGTGGATTTTGGAATAGGGCTCGAAAGAAGAATTCGCGTAACTACAGCGCGTCAATAGCTGCGCCAACAGCCGCGAGGAAAACACTAATCACTCCGCGCAAGGCCACTGATTGTATCGTCGAAATCTCGGTGAGTTCCTTGAGAGATAAGATTATCAATTGACGTTCATAATGAGCAATCCACCGCAACAAATTACTATCATAACTGATTGTGCCAGACAAAAAAAGTGAAGTCAATCCATGATGCTACATAACTTGTCGCGAATCTAATCTTATCTCCGTTCCCTCGAGATTAGTATATCAAAAGTCATGGTTAACTCACATTCCTGTCTTGTTTTTTCTTTCTCTTTTCCAGGAACGATGCGCCAAATTGGAAGGTATAAGGCTGGCTGCTTTGTTGGATTTCTTTGTCACGCATTTTATTAAAATGGCCGAGTGCTGTCATAGGTATCGGGCTTATCAACAGAAAGAGGTTTATCTCGATCAAGCGAATCGATTGTCGATCATTCTATCGGAGATGACCAGGTACAAGGACGATGCTAAAGCTTATCGCAACAAGATCTGTGCTTTGAGGATGAAACCGATGAATTCAACGACAAGATCACAGAATGAGCCGCCGGAAACTCCTGAGAGAAATCAAAAGCCTATATTCAGCTGCACCCTAAAAGATCGTTTTACGCGACAATTCGATGAAGCCATGAAACTGCCAAAGGACGAGCAACCGCAATCTAGTCATCAAAATCACACGAATAAGATAACGAAAACGATTACCTCCGAAATAGAATTAACGAACGAGGGAAATGCGCAGGCGGATACTGCAAGCGCGATTACGAGCGAGGACGAAGGTCCTTACACTTCGAGAAAGCCTATATCGAAGGATCAGGGTGATGACTCAACCTCAAAAACGATACAAAAAGTGGTCTCTCTAGCTGACAATCTAAATGAAACGACATTTATATGATACGTACGTTTAGGAATAGAGCGTGAATGATCTGTCGAAAAAAGAAGCAAAATAGAGATACATCTTTGTATTCAACGCTCGTAGCAAATCCCCATACAACAGATTATTCCAGCAACATTGCAATGTTCAATATTAAAGCAATATTAAAGTAACGTTGGGCGCGTTTAGCATATTCAACAATTGAGTGAGCGTTTACTGCTATTATTGGGTGCATTTAGTACTACAACCGCTCAATGAGCACTCAGTGAGCGCTCGCATTTTATTGGCATATTCCGTTAGAACTAAAAATATAAACAAAACAGATACAAGAACTCACTGAACGCTCAATGAGTGGTCGTGATACTGAATGCACCCAGTGTATTCTTTTAGACCTAAAGGTCTAATTGGATAATCTAGAATACATTAATAACAATAAGAATTCAACTGTTGAGTCTGCTAAACGCACCCGTTGTAAGAATGTTGCTGCAAGCTTCTGTGCTATATGGGACAGAGTGGTATTTATTGTTATGTTATGAAATTGGTCGATAATTAATTTAGTAAGTAGACGAGGAAGACTGAGCATGCTTATCGTATGCTTGCGAATTGTCGATATTCGATCATCGCGTTATGCAAGAACGCACATATTTATGTATAATAATTATTAGTAGTTAACTCTCCGTCCGCAACTGATCATTTAACTCATAGAGGAAAGGTCCCTATTATGAGATATCGAATTCATTTTGAATAAATGCTAGAAGTCTATAAGCAGAATAAAAAAAATGATAGATCATTTTGAAAAGAATTTAATAAGTTTTAAGATGACGTTACCTAAAATTTAATTCAAATTCCATTTTTTTTTTAAATTAAAGAAATGTAAAAAGTGAGCAAAACGCAAAATAAAAAAATTGTGCTCCTAATATGAGATGTCCCGAAAAATCGAGTAAAATGGAAAGTATATCAATATTGCAATTAAAAAACTTTATTTAATGTTTCTAAAATACGAACAAACATAGCCAGCGTGCGCGAAAAATGAGCACACAATAGATTATACTTAGAACTTGTTTTCAGATAGTTGGAATCAAGCATCGCAGATATAGGCACTCGACGTTCATTCCGGTTGTCTTTTTTTATTATTGTACAATAACATTTATACTTTAGCAACGATTTTTACTATAACATAGGAGCATTCCTAATATTTCATATTAGGAATACCCTGGGTATCTCATATTACGATTTCCACGCCTTATAGCTTTACGATCATCAAATCTAACTTCTATAATTAAACAATTCAACATATCTCGTATTTTTTTATTAGTACGACCTTACTCTATCACTACATGAAGATTTTATTGCCAAATATTTATTTATTAAATAATAAAAAAGTTTTAAATACTCATCTCAATAAAACTTGAAGACATCCAAATTCTAAAATCTTGTTTTACAATAACTACAGGCATGATCTAATAATGAACTTTTTACTAAATAGTTTTCAATCCAAGAGCAATAAATTCATAGTGGAACCAATAGATAGCGTTTATTAGTTTAGCAGAAACGCTGCTGTCTCATATTAGGCGCCTATCTCATAATAGGGGACTTTCCTCTATATTAAAATCTTTATTTAATAAAAATTGAAATTTGTCCAAAAATGAGGGAAAAATTAAAATTTAGTTAAAAATGTACAATTTAGCAGAATGGGATAGGACACTACCTTCTTTTATTTCGGAGAAGTTTAAAAATGAAATTTTGCTTGTACCAAACAAAATCCAGGTTGCTGGAGAGTTAAAATAATTTATGAAAATAGTTAATTCAGCTGAAGTCACAATTTAACTTTTGTATCTCATATTACATACCATATTCATTTTTTTTTTAACGTTTTATATGTTTGCCGACAAAATATATATACTAATCTAATGATTTCATTACTTTCATTATTTCATTATCTTTATATCTAATACCATTATCTTTATATCTATTGTCAATTTATTAAATCTCTTTGATCACAAACGATATCTCTTCACTGAAATATTCATACTATAAAATCATGCATTATATCTTACTAAATAATTCAAATTGTAATAATTTAAATTGTAAAAGTTCAACAAATTTAATTGAGGTATGTACATTTCTCGTAAATACTTTTTTTCTAATCATTCTTAAATATTATGTGTAAATATAATTCTTTCCATACGTGATCATGTGAGTGATAAATATTATATCCAAAACAAAACAATATAAAACAATTAGTGAACAATTTTTTTTGCTTACCTCGACACCATGCTCTGTATAAAAATCGGCGGTACCCATGCTGGCATACAATTTGTATCCCATGTTCTTTAGATTTCTGATAGATCCTAGCAACTCCATTTTATGCTGAAAACGAATCAATTATTTTTATATCTTATATACATATACATTCTTTTTATTAAAACAATTTTAATTCTTTAAACATTTTAGTTATTGCAATTTCCCTTTTTATCAATACGAGAATTCAATACTATAAACTTTTAGTTTCCAAATTTATCTCCAAAAAATGATACTCTGCCTCTTATGAAGTATTATAATAGCGTGAGTATTATAGACTAGAAAATTAGTTATCATTTATATATAAAGGTAGTTCTTTCAATATAATTACCTTAAAACTTCCTACGGAGAGTAAAATACCTCTTTGGGGTATATGAAAACCGGTGCTCATCATGCCCTTTAGGTAAGCTTCGTAGCGATTCTCACCGAAACAAGCTACTTCTCCGGTAGACACCATCTCGACACCCAATGTTACATCAGCGCCTTCAATTAAGTTCGACAGCAATATAGTATCAATATTTAAATAATTTTTTTTAAACTACATAAATCAATTGTATAATACCTAATAAAATATTCTATTTAAATTTTAAACAAAACATTTCTTAAAACTTGAGTTTAAGCAATCTAAAGGAGATTGAAAGCAAAGTTAATTATACAAAAAGAAATAGGTTTGTTGTAAAAATAATATAAAATAAAAATATTAAATAATTAAAGAAGTTGCATATAGCATATATTGTTGCCACTGAAGTACAAATAAATTTCCCGTAAATTTCCAGTAAATTGTAAATAAAATTAACATTTTTACCTGCAAGGCGGGAAAAGGAAAACTGCGGTACTTTCACTCCAACTTTTCCACAGCCAGCTAAAACATCCACAGGTTCAATCGTTTCGCCAACGATTAAACGAGTTGCCGTTGCTACGAAATCGTGATCTAAAGTTTTTGAGACGAAAGGGAAAGATCTGGATACTCGTACATTACACTCAATCACCTTCAATTCATTATCGTACATAAAACGTAATTATTAATTTTTATTAAATATAAAATATAATAAAATTTATCTATTTGCATAATTAATATTTTTTATATCTACCTAAGCAATAAAAGTATAATTGTAGTAATGAATAACTGTAAAAGTATAATTGTAATAATAATATAATATATAACTGTAAAATTAGACGAGCAACATAAGATTATTTGGAAAATAATTTAGATAATTATATACATATGTAGATATTAAAATGTGTATATATTATCAAACTTAATTGATCAATTTTCGATTACATAAAAACAAAGCATACGGCGTCTACCTTCGCAATTAGTTGCATGTTAAAAGGACCAGTGACTCCCAAAGATGCTGCTACTGCTTTCGAGATGCTTTTTATCTTCACCAGAGTTTGCGTATTGATGTCTTGTGGTGGTGTTACTAATGTAGCATCACCAGAATGAACACCAGCATTTTCCACATGTTCCGATACTGCCATGCATAAAATAATCCCTTCGTAAGCCACGGCATCGACATCAATCTCCTTCGCCTCGAGGATAAACTTGGATATTACTACAGGATGCTCCTTACTAACTTCGCTCGCACTTTTTAAATATGATTCAAGATCTTGATTCGAGTAAGCGACATTCATCGCAGCACCACTTAGCACGTATGAAGGCCTTACGAGGCATGGATAGCCGACTTCCTCGCAAAACTCAATCGCGGACTTCAAATTTGTCAGTTCCTTCCATCTAAAATAATATAAAATATCAAGTTGTGGGAATAATCAAGACAAATATTAAATAAAATTTGTACCTCGGTTGCGATATGCCGATGCTATCAAGCATACGAGAGAATTTAAAACGGTTTTCGGCGCCGTCGACTGATTCCGGAGAGGTTCCGAGGATTCGAGCTTGCTGTCTATGCAAATCCATAGCAATGTTGTTAGGTAATTGTCCGCCCATGGACAGTATTATACCTTCAGGACACTCACAGTCATATATGTCCATCACCACTTCAAAGGAGATCTCCTCGAAATACAATCTATCGCTCATATCATAATCTGTACTAACTGTTTCTGGATTGTAATTCACCATTATGGTCTTACGTTCAAGATTTCGCAATTCACGCAGACAGCTCACGGCACACCAATCAAATTCTACTGAACTGCCGATTCTATACACTCCAGAACCTAAAAAAAAGTATTAGATTTTTTATTTGCAATAATTATATGTTGTTTATGGTCACCTTTGAATCATGTTTATATATGTATATCTAATCTCTTTATATCGCTAATCCCTTATTAGCTAAATATATTTTTTATTATATTTCTTGTGATCAAGTTTTTTGAATGCAAATATAATTTTGTTATTTATAGCCATCGCATTAGACGATTCTTTATTAGTATCATTTTTTATAACTACTTAGTTTTATTACTGAAAAAGATTATATTGCGATTAATTATTTATGTAACACTGTACCTATCACCATTGTGTAACCGCCAGGGAACTCTACGTCGTGAGTAGTACCATTATACGTTAAATAAAGATAATTAGTACTGGCCGGCCATTCAGCGGCCACTGTGTCAATTTGTTTGACCATCGGTCGGATTTTATGTTCTTGTCTCTGTATTCTGACAGCCAATTCGGAGCTTTTCACTATGGCGGCAATCTGTTTGTCTGAGAAGCCGATTTGCTTTGCGCCCAGCAATAAATCGCGTGTGAGTTTCGTATGATCAGTATTCTCCAAGAGTACGTAATAATCGATGATGTTCTTCATCTTCTCGAGGAACCAGCGATCTATCTTGGTCAGTTTATATAATCGGTCGATCGAATAACCAGCTTTGATCGAAGCTGCGAGAACAAACATTCTCTTATCTGTTGGCTTTTCCAGTTCTTCGTCATTTATAGGCTTCACGTAAGGATCGAAGCCATTTACATTTTCATTCACCATTCTCAATGCTTTCTGGAAGGCTTCCTCGAATTTACGACCGATCGCCATCACTTCACCCACACTCTTCATGGAGCTACCAATCTGGAAAACGTCCAATATCGCAATTTAATAAAAATAATATATATTTTAATATAAACTACGTTAAAATAAAGAGAATTCATGTAAATATAGACTTACATTAGCAATAAAAGTTATCTAATTTTTCTTTTATTAATTAGTTTTCATCTTTTTTATAGTTCCTATTATACTATTTTATGCAACTTAAAAAATATTTAATGGATAAAAATAAAATAATATATATATATATATAAAGTATTTTTTGAGGCAATACGAAGCTAGATGATGAGAGTATTGGAAACTTTTTTTAAGAGAATATAATTAGAAAACTAAAAGTTGTGTTCACAATTTCAACGTTTAATTTTATAATATAATACTAATTTCTTCTACTCGTTTTATTTGCACCAATTTCTGATTAACGTTTAATCAAATAGTTCAAAAATCAAACAGATCAATGAAGTGAATTACGGCCGAATTAGGAAATTATTCAATAGATACCTTCGTGTTAACGCGATGAAATTTACTAAGATCCCATCTGGGTATTTTTACTACACAATAATCAAGACTCGGCTCAAAACAGGCTGTCGTCTCTTTGGTAACAGAATTACAAATATCTGGCAGGGGTATTCCAAGAGCTAATTTGGCGGCGACATAAGCCAGAGGGTAACCCGTAGCCTTGCTTGCTAAAGCCGAACTTCTGGACAATCTAGCATTCACTTCAATGATGTAATATTCTTCGGAGAATGGATTGAGAGCATACTGGATGTTACATTCTCCAACGATGCCGAAGTGCCTAATGACCTTAATGGCGGTAGTTCGCAGCTTGTTGTAGTCTTTATTCGACAGAGTCTGGCTTGGCGCGACGACGATGGACTCGCCGGTATGTATGCCGAGTGGATCAACGTTTTCCATATTGCACACCGTGATACAGTTATCGTATGCATCGCGGACAACCTCGTACTCCACTTCTTTCCAACCCTTCAGGGATTTATCGATTATTAATTGACTGGAATGAGCCAGAGCTTGTTGCGCTAGTGTCCTTAGCTCTTCTCTCGTGTTAGCAAAGCCTGATCCCAGACCACCGAGCGAGAAGGCAGCGCGCGCCATTACGGGATAACCCAGTTTTTCAGCAGCTTCTAGTGCCTGTTTGGAAAGAAATTATACAGAATGTCCTGTAACTGATGATACAACCAGAAAGGAGATGATTCTACATGAAATATAAGTCGAAAACGTAGAAATATAATGCTTTCATATAAGGTTTTGTTTTTAGAAAAATCAACTTTAAATCGTCGCCAGATACATGTGCATATAACTACATATTTGTTTTAACTTAAGAACTCTGTGTATTCAATATAATGGGCAGCATTTTCAACAATAAGCAATAAAATTCATCGTTAGTAAATATTTTATTTTATTATGTACACACAATTGTATTATTCAATAAACACAACATAAAAAGAGATTATAATCTATACGAATATCCATTAAGTCGAGATATATAGTTAAGCGCATACACATGTACCCAATAAATATTTGAAGTCAATTTTCCCGAAAACAAAGCCTTATATAAAAAAATTTTATTCTACGTTTCTGACTTATATTCTTATGTAAAATCCCTTTTTTGGCTGTATCACCAATTCTTTACGAAAAAATAAATAAAAAAACGTATAGAAAAGAATTTTTTGCACTCTAATAATTTTAAGTCATTTACCTCTTGAACCGAATATACGGCAGCGCTCGGCGCGACTTTTTCATTTATTTCGCTAACACGATCCGCGAAAATCTTTCTATCTTCGGTTTGTATAATGGATTCAATTGGTGTTCCTAGAATTTTAACATTATAATTGGCGAATACGCCGTTTTTCTCAAGTTCCAGGCCACAATTTAAAGCGGTTTGCCCGCCAAATGTTAATAATACACCGTCCGGTCTCTCAGATCGTATCACCTAAAACAAATTAATGACAAATTATTGACAGATTATTAACAATTAAAATTTTTATTTTAATATTAAATATTAGATAAAATTTAATATCCATAACTTTAAGTTCAAAGTTTACATACAACAGGAAGGTCGACGTTCATAATGTTGAAAAGTATATCGACGTTATTCGTTTTACAATTATTAATGATAAATTATCAATTTAAAAAATTTATTATTTAAAATAAATAAATTTAAGACAAAATTGAGCTCTCGAGTTTATTATTTAAACTTTAAGTGCAGCCAAGCTTACCTGTTCTACGTACTCCGGTATAATCGGTAAGAAATATACTTTGTCGACCATGCCTTTTGACGTTTGCACTGTAGCAATATTAGGATTTATCAAGAGAGTCTGTATTAACTCTTCTTTTAGCGCTTTAATTGCTTGTGAGCCTGAATAATCGAATTCTCCAGCTTGGCCGATGCTGAGACCTCCCGAGCCCAAAATCAATACTTTTTTCGGTTGTTCGGTCACGATCGGAACCAAAGGTTGATAAACCAAGCTTGCAATGAGTCTATTCTTTACAGAAACGCAAGGACCATTATTCTGATCGATTATATTCGATATTATCTGGTCTTTCACGCTCTCCAGAAACACATCGAAAAGACATTCGAGATCCTCAGGTCCTGCTGTATGCTCCGGATGAAATTGAACAGAAAAATAGGGTAAGACTGAGTGGACTATACCTTCGTTGCTATTATCATTAGCATTGATAAAGAGTACTTCCCAATCAGGCGGCAATTGAGTAGCATCGACGCAAAATCCATGATTCTGCGAGGTCATATAGCAACGTCCAGTGATGCTATGCGTCGCCGGTTGATTATGACCTCGATTGCCGTACCTGCAAAATAAGTGACAGGCATCGCTTGTAAGCGGTTATTACACTTCGGCTATTACAGTCGGCTATTACACTTCGTATTACATAAGAAAATCTATTTACGCATGACAGAACAATAATTTGGAGGGTATAAAAACGAGTGAAATAGAGATAAAAAAACATTAGAATTAGAACATCTGGGACAAAAAGTGTAGTTTAAAAGTCTTATCTTTTTTGTTTTCCGAGCAGTATAAGATAGTGTTGACATATTTATATGGTAATTATGATAATTTATATGATACGTACTGCATTTTATATGTAACACAGCCAGCGGCTATAGATAACAGTTGATGCCCAAGACATATACCGAAGATAGGTCTTTTTTGCTTGAATACCTCTCGAATATTTTTTATGATCATTTGGCACATACTAGGATCACCTGGTCCATTGCTGAGGAATAAACCATCGTATTTAGCAGTCTTAATATCGTAATTCCATGGCACAATATCCACGCGAGCACCACGTTTTAACAGACATCTCAGTTGGTTGTACTTTAAACCACAATCAACTATACATATACAAGGGTGCCCGTCCGGATTATACGTTTTTGGGTTTGGCTGAAAAAAAAAATATCAAATATTCACTGAGAAAATTTTCTGAGTAAAAGTAAATAAACCAGAAAATTTTAATCATATCAATCAGAATCATATCAGAAATAATCAATAAAGTTTGAAGTATTACGCAAGATTCTCGTATAAAGTACACTTATAAAAAGAAATATTACTTTAATATAAAATGCGCTTGTAAAAAGAAGTTACTTTACCTGAGAAACTTCCTCAACAAGGTTTCTCTTGTTAGGGTCTTCTATTGGAGGCATTATTGGCAGAGTATGTGACAGTTGACCCAAAACTATCTTGCCCAATATAGTACCTTTTTCCGTAATAACTTTTGTCAGTGCTCGTGTGTCAATCTCACATATACCAGGTACGTTTTGCTCCTTCATCCAATTGGACAGCGTCTTAGTTTGTCGCCAATGGCTGGGCTTCTCGCAAATTTCTCCAACCACGAGTCCAGCAGCCCATATACGATGGGATTCAAACCAGCTGCGTCAAAATTGATGTTTTAACCACCAATAATAAGTGATATTTTCAATATATTTTACATAGGTTTCTTAATTTATAAACATTCTGCAGAAAATCTATAAAAGCTTTTTATGAAAATATTTTAAAATATATATATGCTTTTAAATAGAATTTTTTGTTGAACTAAAATATAACTGAAAGAACATTCGTAGGAAAGAATATTTTTAAGAAAAGGTAAACCGATATTTTAGTAAACAAATATATTTTACTTATATTATCTTATTATATATTCGATACCTATTATTTTAAAATAATAATATTATTTTTAGACCGTGTATGTGAAAGACACAACCAATAAATTAGAGCCCTATACAGTCGAAGCTAGATCTTAAAATGCTTAAATAATTCAATCTTGAATTATTAAACTAAATATGATATATATGTACTTGACATATATACCACAATTGTAATCTAACGAACTGTGTACTGAAATATTTCCGGACTAAACACAATTAAATCACTGTAGTAATTTCGCGAATTAAATTAAATTCTAATAATTTCGATGCTCAATCAGGCATCATATTTCAAAGATGTTAATATACTGAAAAAACTAATTAAACTTATTGCGAAAAATATTACCTCGGCCGGGAGTCGAATCCGGATCTTTTGTATTCCGTACGAGCGTCCTGAGCCATTAGACTATCGAGGCCTTAGTAATATTCTTCGCAATAATCGGTATATATAAAGAAACAACATCATTCTCGGGGCGACGAATAAACAATAATATCATTTTTAGACCGTGTATGTGAGAGACACATTTTACATTATTTTATATCATATTATTATTATTATTTTGTACGATATTTTGTACGATATTACTTTACTTGTTATTTTTTGGAAACTTTACTTAAAATATTATAGTGCGTTACACTCGGGAAAAGCGCACGCTGATTCTCTCAATTGACATACAATACACAAAGATTAATGTTGTCATTGAGTAAAGTTGTTAATAGGCGCTGAGTTAAATCTGATTGCGATCACTTACTATGGTATGCCGTATTCATCCTTTTCATCACCGAAGACGCCATAATTTCCTATGAGTGGGTATGTAAGCACTAAAATCTGAGCGTGATAAGAAGGATCCGTGAGTGATTCCGAATAACCAATCATACCAGTCTGAAAGACTGTAAAAGAATGATAATCTTTATATATTCGCATATGCATTATTTCACTTTGTGCACGACATATTTGTGGTAAAATATAAATACAAACAATATTGCACGATTAATTAAAGATTTTTACATCAATATAATAATATATTAATAATAATATATTAATAATATTATTAATAATATTATTATTAATATATCATTGAAGAGAGATCATTGCATAATCCAAACAAAATAACTTAATCTAAAATTGATATTGTAGAACATCTCAAATAGCAAGTTGGTTATTTGTCATTTTAACATCAAAATATTTAGCATCTTATTAATTAAGATTGAATTGTTAATTCTCGCGCGAACAATTTACTACATCGCGGATTTTGAATTTTCAATCAGTTTTTACAATTGTAATTTATGACGGTTACCATATTATATATACGTAAAATATAATAAATTATCAAACATTAATAAAATGTGAACAGTCGAATAATAACTCTTACATTTAAAATCTATATTATATTTTTAGAATCAACGATTTAATAAAAATGTTGATGGACTATTGGCAGCAGATTGTAACATGTCAGCCAGAGATCAATCTTTGCTCGATCTTCCAATTAAAATTTATTCTTATATAAGGCATGTTAATTTTCTATATCTTCGTAAAGTAATAGACACGTGTATAAGCTTGAAAATTTTCCGCGCAATATAATCCGACGTAAGGACTTATAAGTGAGAATTTATTGTACATGTGTGTGTATGAATGTGTACGAATGTGTACGAACTTCACATCAGCAAGTTTACAATTCAAAAGATTACTTTGATATTTCTTTACATAACATATGATCTCAAATTATAGCTATTCATTAACATAGATCAAATTACCAATGTATTAACATCAATAATATACATTAAAATCGTAAAATATATTAAGCTTATTTTAAGAGAGCAAGTGTTTACTCCTTTTTTCCTTTTATCCGCTTCTATTTACAATTCATATTTAAATAAATATATTTACACTAAAAATTTAAATAAAGTATACTAAGTACGTATCTTGTAATTTAAAACTAGCGAGATTTGACTGACAGTGTCTATCTTACCATCCATAAGTTGCATTTGCAACGTAATCATTTAGACAGCTTATCACCGGTAGCCGGTTGGAAGTAACAATAAATACAAACCAGTAATACTGTTTGAGTTTCAAATGAATAAAAAAAATAATGTTTAAAATTGTAATGTTTCTCTCTCTCTCTCTCTCTCTCTCACTTTCACTTGCAACAGTAAAGAATTAACTTTCAAATAAATATCAAATAAATAAGTAATAAACTTTCAAAAAAATTTAAACAATGTAAAAAATCTAAATAATTGTGCACGTTATCCTTATTCCGTATCACACGATTGTTTTATTCAACATCTTTTGTTAAGCATATAAAAATTATACTTTAATATATGTGTAATTTATGCGTAATATATGTGTATATAATTTATCAATAGACATGCGTTTATATAAATATGATTTTTAATGTTTAAAAACATAATATGATTTTTTACCATTAAAACAACTATCTTGCAAATCAATATTAATTATCTAATTATTTTTCTCAAAAGAATTATCAAAATTTTAATATTAGTTTCAAACTTTTAAATTTTTTAAAAGTGTATAATTAAACAAATAAAATAAAATTCGCATAATACTTTTTTATTAAGGAAATTAATTAAGAAAACGAGAAAACATTTTAATAAGAAAAAAATTAAATTAGAAAAGGAAAGACATTTCATATTAACGTCCCGCTCAGTCGTAGCGAATCGATATTACGTTTTAAAAGTCAATATCTACTAGTAGAAGATATGCTTCTAAAAACGTCTTATACTCTATAAATGAATATATTTTTATCATATCTATAGACCTTTATATGCTGATAAGAAACAATTTAGCAATCTTCCATGCACAAATGATTACTTAACTGACAATCGTTGTATCAATTCAGAAGCTATACTACTCGAGACATAATTTTTGCGCATATTTAACATTAAGCAATGACGTTGCATTGTAAATATACTTATTTTCGATGAATTACACAAAAATATATCGTTTCTTATTATGCACGGTCTGTACAAAGTAACGATAATGTCACTCGCAATATGTATAAAATATCGACAAATCTATATGATGCAAGTCAGTGTGTCCCGCCTCATAATATTTTCATGCATAATGCTTTCCGGTTAGAAGAAGTTGCTCCGAGAGACAGGATGCACGTGCCCTCAGACGGCTCCGATTCGTAACAGAACACGTGTTCACATTTACGCATGGACTCACCAATTTCACCATCGACGGATACGTCGGCACCGAAGCGTTTTCCCAAGAAAACACTACCATCTTCTAAAAGAAGATAACTATCGGTCACGTCATTGAGTTCGGTAGACCCGTTGCTGAACATTTTGAATTTTAAATAGATTTTTCCCACGCACGTGCTGCCGACATACTGCGTGCGTGTAAACCGGTAGCACGCTTTTAGGCCATCGAGAGTTAGGTCTTCTCCTACAAAGCGACATGTATGTACGCTGTTAATGTATTGGTAAATGCGCATTGTACGACCAATTGGCGAGCAACGTTCCCGCTTTGCTGCGTGGAAGCTGCCAAGCAGGTCATGTGGTGAGGATTGCTGCCATATCATTGGACGCTTGAATGGTTGAGTATCGAACGCTTTATATGCCGTTATATTGGCGGGAAGATTTCAAATTTCGATTGGATAATGTTTTAAATCGATCTTTAAATTCTTACTAATTCCAGTTCTAATTTATAATTTTAGCTTAAAAGTTTGTGAACAATTACAGAAAGTAATTAATTTGTTTAATATAATGCAATATATTTGCACAGTGTCAAAATGTTAAGTAATTAGAAATGTATTATATTAAGTATGTATGGATATAGAAATACACGTTTTACTGAGAAAGAGACAATCACGTAACATAAATAAATATATTAACTTAAAAAATATCATTGTTAATATTCAATATAATTGTATACCTATATATATATACAGAAATGTATATATGTATATTATATATTTATAAGAATCATAAGTATATATCATAAGTATAAAAATAAAGTTCTAAATTTTTCAATAAAAGCTACTTGTAATTAAAAATAGTGAAGATCTAATCTGAAAATTATAAATACGATCATACATATAAAAATTATATCTAATAACTCATATTTTATAAGTAAACAATGCCAAATCAATCTAATTTATAAATAATTTTTAATAAAAATAAAATAATTTGAAAGAACACACGCGCGTACATACACATGCCATACAAAATTATACTGCTATTCTTTGATATTCCCAATAATTTTTGTTTATCTCATTTTTTTTATAGTGTATTCGATCGGCGATTAACGTGTCCCGTGCGTAATAAAATTCCATCATTTCAGGTGATAGTTTATACGCTACGCTGGAAACATAAAAAAACACTATCTTAATTTTATCAGTAACAAATATATTGCTTTTAAACAACCAGATTTTATATTCGTTATAAGTTATTCAGCTAAAACTACACATGATCCGGTATTGTAAGAACGTTATGTGCTTGCGCTAATATCTCATTATACCGACAATTCAAATCGTCCCAGTCGGTTGGTTTTGATGACAGAGGTGGCTTTGAATTTTGCAGAGTACAACGGCTCTCTCTCGTATATAAGTTGACAAGCCGGTCTTTCCAGTTTTTTCATCGATCCCTCTATCCTCACCTAAATCATTATTTCTCGAATTTTAAGCATTTTCTATTCTAAACAAACCGTTAGAATATAGAATGTATTTCTTATATACACTCATTAAAAAATATTTTCATTTTATATTTTCACTTGTTAGGAAAAGTACATAAATTATAAAATCTCTCTAAATATGAAACATATTAAAGATTGAGTAAATAAATTTAATAAGTATGTATTTAAAATTTAGTTCATGGATTACTCCAAAGCTAGGTACTTGCCTGTCGTGTGATATGATATTGTTTATCGTTCTTATAGTCCCACAAAAAGCATATAGCAACATATGAATATTACAATTCTGTAAAGAAAAAAAAGTAAAAGTGAAATTTTCATTACTCGAAAAACTTAAGCATTAATTAAAAATATGAATTAAATTGTTTTAGTATTATTGAATGTCGCTCTCTTGATTAATTTGATTTTTTTTCTAGAAAATCTATTTTTTAACATTAAAAAAATTGTTATTTTGAAATAACTTTCTTTATAAATTTCCAGTAAAATCTATGTTTATTTGAAATGCTAAATAAATAATTGGAAAGGAAGTCAAACTTTACTAATAAATATTTTAAGATTAATATTTACCATGTCTTTGACTTTTTGACTGCGCTGTCATGATGACAAAACCGTTATCATCGAATTCTCGTAAGATCAGATTTCTCGAGCTGACTTTGAAATTTCTGAGACACAGAAGAAGTTTATATTTTTTTTATTAGATAGAGTGCATTTCTAAACTATACTTACGGTGAAGAGACAGTTGCTAGACAACAGGCGTTTACCAATCCAGATTGGAATTTTATCGCTTCACCACGCCATATACTAAAAAGATCGACGGGGTTACCAACAGGATCAATTTGTGCGAGACCCACGACATTGTCAGTCATTGCCATTTCCTTTATAAAATATGTGTGAATTAGCTCAACAAAGCGTTGCAGACGATGAAAAATATTCTTACTTTTCTGTTGAAAGATATTCATTTTAACAAACTTATTTATTTTTAAATAGATAGGCAATTATCTATTTTCAAATAAATAAGCAATTATCTCATTTTAAATACAAAAACAGTTTAAATAAGTAGTTTAGATAAGCAATTATCTTATTTCAAATATAGGTAATAAGCAATTTGCTTGATTAAATAATAACAAGATTACAAGATGAGTTGATTTCTACACATCTGAAAGACAATTTTAATAATGATATATAATTTTTGCATAAATGTTTACATAATTTTTATGAATAGGGCAGGGCTATTCTAAATTACATTTACAAGCAAAGAACGGTTTTGCTAATGTATCTAAAATTTAACTAGAAGCAGATCTGAAAATAATTTTACTAGACCATCAAAATTATAGTTAGATGATGTTCAAACTGTGCAATTGCTAGAATATCAAAACTATTTACAGCATTATAATTAACCCTTAAACGGTTAACATAATTATTTTGATGATCCAAATTGTTTTTAGATCTATGTATGTAGTTAAATTGTTAGACATTTCGATTTTTAGCGAAATCGTTTTTTCTGTGTATATATATATGTATATATTGAATTAACACACAATTTATAAATATTTAAGGATTCAATTTGATATTGTAATCTTGACAATTAATCGATATTGTTATATCATGTATACGTGTGAGGCTCTTAAATAATAACGAACACCTGTTACTTATTGTTAGTACTCGATAATACATAATTTTATGTGTATGTGGATAGTACGTCATCTTTCTCTTGCAAAGAAGCAGCGATATCTTCCTTGAATTCTATTTATCTATTTAATTAATTATTTGAAAATATTTACCATCGACGAGAAGAATAGACCCTGTACCACGTTTCCAGTAAATATATGCAATGATCGCTTCGATGATCACACTACTACTATTTAGTATCGATTTATTCTCATCTTCTGCTGTTATCTCCCTCCTACTGTTCGTATGCTTCTGCGCAAAGCACACTTCGGCGAAAGTGTCAACACGTTATACAATTCAAATAAAAGAATTAAAACAATTAAAAGGTTACATAATTAGGAAGCGGATCTGTAATAAGTGCGTTGTAAGTATTGTTATATAATTCGATCATCATCATAAAATTAAATTCTGTGTTAATATAAATCAATTGAGAAACTTGAGTTTTCCACATCTTTTCACAGCATCAAGAGGGTTGAGGAAAAAAATGTTATTTCAAACATCACAAATTACTATTTTAAGAAACTTTAATAAGTAAACGATCTTACAAACGTAGATGGATCGTAAACACTGAAATAATGATATAAACCTAGAAGATAACGTATGAAGCAGCTATGTATATGCATGATAGAATAAATGTAAAGAGAAAAATAAGTTAAAAAATTATGCCACGGTAACAGGTTTTTATATTCTAGATATAAAGAAGACATTAAATATTTACAAGAATGCGATTGCACGTTCCGCTGATTATTAACAGGACACATCGAACTTAATAAAATTATGTATTGATAACAGCAACATGTATTTGTGCAAGGCGGACGCAATTGAGTCGCTATATCGGCGTGTAGTAACAATCGTAATCGCTTGTAATAGTTTAAAAATTTCTATCACAATTTCGATATCAGTCCCTTATTTTAATACAATAGTCATTTCTTTCCATTTTCAGGATCCGTCATGTGTGCGTTGAGCATGCATCTTATTCGCAGTGTAACATTTATCAGATGTTAACTTGCACATAGATTTTTTTAGCCAATGGTAGCTTTGATCCAATCGATATGAGACGAAATTTTATCATACAATCGAGGTCTCTCGATGCCGTCTTTCGAACAAGCTATCCTCCAACTACCGATGCCCGTTAGTACCCATTTTTGATCATCTGCTTGAAGACACAGCATTGAACTGCCGGCAACTTCTTCTTCCTGTTGAAATTAAAATAATAAGTATTACTTCGTCTGATTAACCAATTCCGTTTATTGCTTAGAATTTATTTATGTCTTGAGAAACAATGAAATAAATTTTATCTAAAAGTAAAAGGATAAAATCAACAAAAAGTTTAAAATAAAAGACTTATGATGAAATGTTTTAGCTTACGTTGCAATCATCCGTGGAATATGCTTGCTCGGTACAGACACTGTTCACCGAAGGAATGCTGATATTCTCGCATTTCTCCATTGCGCTATGTTTAAGTTGTACTCTTTGCAATACATCGCCTATCAGAAGAGAGAGAAAGAGAGAAATATTATACATATATTTTTTTTCAAGCCTCCTTATACTTTAGCTTTCAATTATTAAAACCAAAAAAATAGAATTATACAGGGTGTTTCCAAATTAAATGGCAAAACTTCGGGAGCGTGTAGAGGAGTAAAAAACTAAGAAAAAAAGTCCTATAGACATATGCTCCTTTTTGCTTTGTTTCGCAGGAAATCACGAAAAAAGAAAAAAATATATTTAATTTATTATTTTAATTATTTTATTTATAAACTTTTTAATGAAGATTTTGTTCGAAATGTGCACCTCTTGCAGCAATACAAGCATTGCATCTGTCAAACACGGCTCTTGTAGCAGCCAGGCACT
>NW_017257195.1:82725-85918 GCF_001594055.1 Mycetomoellerius zeteki
CTACTGTTAAAGGCTTTCAAAGAGCGACTGACAAATTCATAACAGAAAGTGGAAAATGTAATCAAATATGTCGGTGCTAGATATGGCAAGAAATGTAAACATTTTTTTTCGATTTCTCTGAAACGGAGCAAAAACGAGCATATGTCTATAGGACTTTTTTTCTTAGTTTTTTACTCCTCTACACGCTCCCGAAGTTTTGCCATTTAATTTGGAAACACCCTGTATATATTTAATGTAAACATTCTATATATACAGAAGAAAAAAGATGAAAAAAGAGAGAGAGAGAGAGAGAATATAAATTATGTTCCTTTATCTAATATAGAATTTTAATTAAATTGTTAATATAAATATTTTATTAATAAAAGATATATATTTCAGGTACAGTAATGTACCTGTAACGTAACATTAAGTAAATCTTTTAATAATTAAACTTATTCTTTAATATTCAATAGGGCTTAAAAAATTCACAAAATATACTCTAATTTTAAAAAATAGACTTCCTAAATTTTGAAAGGCAATTAAGGATTACAATTATTGTGTACATACGATTTCTCGCCCAGCCAAGAGTGTTGCATTGCGATGTGTTATTCGGTGGATCCTCGTTGGAGGGCAGACAAACCGGTCTCACGAAGTCCGAAAAGGTCGTCACCGGTCTATCCAACTTCACCAGAACGGTCGTGCCCTCCACCGGTGATTTGATCATACCGACAATTCTGCGTTCTTGTTCCCAGGGTGATGTACTTGAAAGTCGTACGACACCGAGTCGGGCCGACCATTCCGCTTTCGGTTGACTGTAAAAAGTGGACACCATTAAAATTAAGAACATACAGAATTTATATAATGTAATACAATAAAATACAATAATAATACAATAAAACGCTTTTTAAAAATGATAACTACACTTTTTACTTTATAATTTTACAATTATGATATTAACGGAATACAAATTATATGATCCTGTACAGCACATAATTTCTAAAAACGTTCGTAGAATGTTTTAAAAATGTACAAATATTCGCACGTTCATAGACATTCTATGGATATTATGTGCTATCTAGGATGTAAACAAATTTTTTAATACATTATATACTCGTACATTCGAAAGAGAGTCAAATTGCATTAATTGGAATTCTGGTTAAGAATGAACAAATCATCAAATGGTTGAATCTATTATAATTCTAATTGAGATAACCAAAATTCTGATCGATATGATCAGAATTTATTGGTTTGTTTATTTTGAACCTAAAATTTTTCTCAGGGTATTTTTTATAAAACTCACCCTTGGAAACAGTACGCAGTTGTAAGCAACCAATTGTCCGCCACGAGAGTAGCATCGCAAACATGAACTCCCTCCTTGAAGAGTGCAACATGCCAAGGCCAATCGCCAGGTTCTGCCATCTTATTGAGACCATTAGTACCGCCATTAGTACGTAGAGGTTGTATTCCGCATTCTGATTTTCAAAAGTCAAAATCAAAACATAAATATAAATGAGCAAGATCAAAATATAAACAGAAATGTGAGAATCAAGATATAAGATGAGCGCACATGTAAAAAAATGATAATAATTAATAATTTCAATTTTTAAAAATATAATAATAAAGTAGAAAAAGTTTAGAATAACATGCATAATTGCGCCAAAGCATTTATCAAAAAGTTTATTATAGTTGCTTTCCATTTATATAAAAACTCAGACAATTTTCATTTGTGACGTCATATTATAATTCAGTTAAATGCACGTGTCTTTTCATTCTGACATACGAGATTTAACAGAATTTTTATTTACAATCTACACAAGCTTTACTTATGATCTGCACAAGCTTAAGACCATATATACTTCATTGAGTCTTAACTTACACTAAAAGTGAAATTATAAACCTGTGTCGTTATGCGATAACTTTACCTCCAAAGTAAGCAAGTAGTGACGTCGTTATCTAAGTATAAAATACTTACATAATTTTAGACTCGGTATCACTTTGTATGAAAATAGAAAACTTATATAACGAATAAGTAGAGGATTCTTCGTACCGAGATCGGAACAACGGACATATAGAACTTCTTTGCTTGGGCAAGGAGCTCGGACAAAAGTAATTTCCGGTGCTAAGGGATCTTCCATATATACATATGGGACATCCTCTTCGTCATCAGTCCTTACTTCAACGGAAGCTACGCCACTATAAAGCGTTGCAAAAAAAATTCATAAATTATGAAATTCTTTTTTAATCGTGCAAAATGTGATTATACAGGATCTCTTAAGTAAGATCCGAGCCGCATTGGGGGCGTAGAATAGGAAACAAAAGGGGAACAAAAAAATCTTATACTATTTTAAGATATTCATTATAAGACTGTAAAAATTTCAACTAAAATAACATTCTTGGATAGTAGGTGCGATGCGGCGAAACACATAGGACCGCTATGCCAGGCGGCGAAACGCTATTCCCTCGCTGCGCGTCGTTGTCGAGTGAGGGACGATGGGCCGTGCTACAAATTCGCGCGGCGCGGCTTCACGGTTTTCTTGGTTTACACGTTTTCTTTATCAATTCGAAAACTACAGCGAATATCTCAAAATGGTATAAAACTTTTTTGTTTCCCTTGACCCATACTACGCCCCCAATGCGGCCCGGACCTTACTTAAGAGACATCCTGTATATTAGATTAATCGGAAAGTAACTTCGTTTTTAACTTAAAGTTATATATATATATGTATATACACGATGATTTTTTGATATCACTACCTTAATACTTTTATATGCAGAATAATTAGAGGAATCATATTATGTAAAAAAATTCGTATAATTCCATTTAAAAAAAATGGAAATAACCTTCAAATAACCTTGAAAATCGACCTGAAGGTCAAAATCATTAGCGCAGATAAATGACCCCCATTGTCCTGAACAAGTTTTGTCTGAACTATTAATATTTTTCTGTATCTGCCTTACCGACGGAGAAATTTGGGTGGGTCCCGTAAAATGGCCCACGGTGTATATCCACGCAATATCTTCATTAAAAATAAACGAAATTTAAAATAAGAAAAGGTTTTAAAGTTTGAAATCTTTTTATTTTTCGAAAGATTATTATATTATTTAAATTTCTGTGAGTTTGATCATTTTCACATATAGTAAACTACAAGCTGAAAAAAAAATGGAAAATTTTCTTCTCATTTTGTGGGTCTATCACGTAGGTATCCAAAAATAT
>NW_017257195.1:85965-137170 GCF_001594055.1 Mycetomoellerius zeteki
CCCTACAATATTTTCCTAAATTTGTTGAATTACTCACGAATTAAATAAAAGGAGTATTCTAGCTTTGATTGTTCATAATTTAGTTAAAAATCATTGCGATTATGAAAACAGATTCTTAAAGCTGAAACTTTGCTCTATCGAATGATACAAATGCCAAAGTTTAAAAACATGTAAGCGTGGTTCGAAGATATTGTATACACAGTTTTGAGCTAAAAAAAACGAATTTAGTTTCTGACTGACCTAATAAAATGTAAGTAGATCTTAATAAATTATAGGTATATCTAAATAATATCAACTTTAATCTTTTACTATTAATTTTCATTTTATGTTAAAAGGAGATGTTTATACAAAGAGATACTTACGTATACGTAAGTAAGGTGCACAATGAGCTTGCTGCTGTTTGAAGAACATTATCCATTTCCGTTTCTGGTAGAGTAGCGTTTAAATTCGCGGTACAAAGTTTGCCAATAGTACCTTTCTCATTGAATACAACGTAGCCCTCTTTATTGTATTTCGCCACGTGCGGTGTGCTCCAAGATTGTGATCTTAATTCTTGGACGCTCGATGCCAAGAATACTGCAATAAAATATAAAAATAAAGAGCATTTATTTTAATTAATCAACCTTATTTCTTTATTAAAAATTAATTAATACTTTTATTAAACCTCTTTAAGCGTCATCCTTCGCTTAATTTTATTACTCATCATGTTACTTACGACAGTCTTTCTCGTCGCTGCCGTTCGGACAGTCCGCCTTGCCGTCGCATCGCTTCGTATGCGGTACACAGGTTCTTCCTACTCCGCAATGCATGTAACCATCCCGGCAATAGGCGCAGTTCTTTTCATCAGAAAGATCCGGACAATCAATTACGCCGTCGCAAATCCTCGAAGATAAAGCTTTCGACTGAAGTGCTTGCACGCATCCTACATTGATATTCGCATTAACTAATCAGCTTATTTTTTTTAATTTTGGAATGGAATTTCACTAAGGAGTAAAAATTGAGAGTCTTGAAGAAAAAGAGTGACTCAATTTTCAATTTTTAAGGGTAAGATTTTCACTCTTCAGAGTGAGATTCACTCTAAAAGTTTTAAAGAGTATCAAACACTATACTTTTTGTAACTTGATTAAAGAGAAATTATATTAAATGTTACTTTTTAATTAATCGTACCTGGCTTTGGCCTACAGCTGCCAGGACCGGTATACTCCGGAAAGTTGGAGCAATCCAAAGCACGTTTTATCTTTTCGGGAAGACGACTGCCGCATCCATTCCAGAACTCCCTGCAAAAGCTCCTACAAGGCAATTCCAGCAGATCCTCCGGTTGACTCGCTCGACATGCGGGCTGCAACACTTGGCAAACGAAGTCGTAGGCTAACGGATAACATTCCGCATCCACCAGTTCCCTAATTACAATTAGATATATATTAATTTTAGATCATATTATTAATTTCAAAATATAATAAGAAAAGACAAGCTGTAAGTTAATTCTTTGCAATAATTGCAATCTTTAAATTGTCATACATCTAATTAATAGTAAAAATATAAAGAATAAAATTTTAGGATTACATAGGACAATATAATCGAACTTATACAATTTTTATGTCTTTTTTAACAATTTTTTTTCAATGAAATAAAGTCTAATAAAATATATGATTTTTGTTGTAAAAAAATGATATATTCTTTCTAATGGACTTATACATATATTCTAGGGAGATATACCTAAAAGCAATAACATCCTCTTCGACATCCGACAATGATCCATGTCCCAACATGTTTGGATACGAGCTGATATTATAGGGGAGATGTTTGCAGTACGATAAGTCCAACTTGCTACATCTTCTTGGCGGAGGAGCTGTCGTTGTCGGTGGTAACGTCGAAACGGTCGACTGCGGACTACTCTGCGCGTTGAGGGCCTTCAGGCTTTCTTGCACTTCAAGGCTCTTCGCTTCTATCGTCAGATTCGTCAGGTACCGCGAGGTTTCGGGATTCAATTCCCGCGACAGAATGTCCACGATATTCCCAGTAGTTATAGTCTGATATCGCGGGTCAAATTTCACATCAAAGTGCACGACCAAATCACGGCCTTCCACCCTATGAACGTACAAGTATAAATGCATATTTTGGGAAATAAAGCTCTCTGAAAACGTACTAAAACTCTCTTTAAAATTTAATATAATTCTTAAATTTATTGACGATCAAAATAATTATTCAAAAGTGATATCGCTCCTTTATTTTAAAAGTGACACAACTCAAAAAACGTGAATTTCGAGTTATTATCTTGAATGAGTTAGGTATAAGGATTACTCTATCAATCATTAAAAGTGAACTTAACTTCAAAAAAGTCATCAAAATGTCATAACGGGTAATTTTTTAAAGATTATGAAATAAAAACGACATTTTGTCATGTTAAAAATATATTCTTTGATGATATTATGACATATTTTAATAAACAAGAAATATAAAATAGATATAAAAAATATCTAATATTTTTTGTTTATTAAAATATGATGTTAATTTTGTAACGTACAATTGTATGGGAGTCTGTCGAGTTGAATTCATAATTTGTGTCAAGTCAAGTCTATAATTTCTTTATAATATACTTATGTCAGATACATCTGCATGATGCGATTCCGCAACAATGCAACTCATCTCGTGGACCGCCGGTGAGGATAAATTGAGTGAAATCTACAGACTCGAGTGTGATACATTATTGATGAACGTGGCCGCAATAATGTTGGTTACATTTCATTGAACGCTGAAAGGAGCAAGTGTCGTGAAATCACGAGAAAGCTGCGAAACGATCGCGTCCGATTTCTCTCCCGCACTGGTCTGAGCTGTTTTCATCGGTTTCCGTGACATCGGTTGGCTTTGTTCCATCGTTTTCCCGTTTACGAAAACGGATTTCATGACGGGGAAACCAGCCGAGGGAGAACTCGTAGTATACATGATCTAATTGTAATTGGCTGCGATTTTCTGATCTCACACGTGACTCTCTGTTGGATCCTATTGCACAATTTGTTTTGCAAGCGTCTTTATAGATGTGCTTCATAACGCAGCACGAAAGAAGGAAAGAATGTAGGAAATAAAATAATCGAACATCCACATATGGATAATATTATAAAATTATATAATTTTGTTACCCGTCAAGCGCCAGGACGTCCGATGCGAGGAACGATAACTTCAGCCAGCTGCGACGGAAGATAAGATTTAGGCGGTCGCGATACTCCCGTGACCGTATTCGGAAGACCTCAGTAGAGGGATCAGCCAATTCTGCGGTGAAGGAATCGCCTTTGGTAACTCGGAATGTCGCAAGAAATATCTGATCCCCAGGTGGATCCGACGTAAGGAATGTGTCTAAAATAAAAGAAAAATATTTGATACTAATATTATTTAGGTATTATAAAACAATTCCTGAAAGTAGTAAAAGACAAAATAGCACGAAAACGAGAGAGTACATTTTATATTTGCAAAGCAAAAAGTTCACTGCACGAAAAGAACGATTTTGCTACAGTATTTAAAAATTTAGATAAATACAGTTTTTAAAATAATTTTATTAGACCATCAAAATAATTATTATGTACACTAAAAAAATGTACTAAATTTTAATGAATTTGAATGATACCAACTAAATATTTACTAAATATAAAGACATATTTGTATATATTTAGTACAAGGACTATTAATTTCATTTAACTGTCATTTTTTATATTGTGTAAATAGTTATTACTGTAAATAAATGTTTAGTTAATATTTTTAAATAAATATTTATTAAAATTTAGTAAAATTTAGTTTTTTTCACAATGTAGGAAACTCAAACTTCATGAATAATGCTGCAACAACTTTTGAGATACTAGCAACCAGTTTGAGTATCTTACATAGTTATTTTGATAATCTAACAAAATTATTTTCAGTTTATATCTGACTGAATTTTTAGATACTTTAGCAAAACTGTTCTTTTCATGTGTGAAATATAATTAAAACAATAGAAAATCCAAATGTAGGATACGAGAAATTTTGTGCACGGTAATAAAGAGATATCGTGTAAAAAAAAGGTAGAGATGTATGTCAAGGATAAGAAAGATATAAATAAATATCACATGATTATTAACTTAATGAGTTGAGTGCGCGGAGTCTTTTCGCGATATAATTTCATTGCTCTCCGCGCATCGATCATATTAATAGATGTATTACTCAACCAGTGGCATTAATCAAGGTAAAAACATTCGTATAGAGCTAGCCTGATTATGCTGTAGACGCAAGGAAAGTTGATTACCGATATATAATATATAATGCTCGTGAAAATTACAGTGGATTCCTCGACACCGTCAAAAGCGTAATAAATCATTATCAATAGCTGCTTTATTAGACGTCACCTTCGCATGATATTTTGTATTTCTATCGACGAAGTCGGTTGACGAGAACCGTACGAATTTATGAGAGGTCACAGTGATCTCTTTCTCAGAGGCTCGTTGGCAATTTCGCGAAATTACCGATAAGCAGTCGCGGGAAGGAATTTAGAACGTGGCGGTCATGCGCACGAAGTCTCACGTAATTCGTTGTACGTACCACAATCTGGCTTTCTAATGCATGTACGATTGGAAATGATAGAGTCGAGCGTGCAAAACGTGCCAACAATGTCGAGACGGGTTTCGCTCGCCAAGCGTTGTCATTAGAACGTCGGCGCGGCCAATTTTCCGCGCGTTGGGTAAAACGAGACAAATCGGGAGCACGCAGGTGCCTGCAGGGATCTCGGTTTCTCACTAGGAATCACCTTTCACCGAGCCCCCTTCCCATCAATTCAATGCGGCTTACCCGGTGAGAGAACTTCTTTGACCCTTTGATATACGGTCATGGGCGGCGGAACATCTTTTTTCTAGGAATAACTGCGAAACAGTCGCAGTCGCTTCTTTTTAATTCTCTTTTAATGCTTTCTTTTCTTCGTATTTTAGCTTCAATTGATTATTTAGATCAGTTGAAGCTAAAATATGAAAAAAAGAAAGCATTAGTTCAAGCATTAGTTCAACCTTTATTTGGTTTAAATATATTGTATTGTATTCTTTATCTCTTTTTTTATCTGTTTATATATTTTATTATTTTAAGATATTTAGAGGGTTTTCTGTAGTAGGTAATATTAGTTTAAATTTGTTGTTTTTATTTGTCATATTTAATGTAGCTGGCTTGCCCCCATTTATTATATTTTATCTAAAATGATATTCTATTTTTTTGTTTATAAAGATAAATAACCTAGTTTTTATTTTGGTTGTAATAATATTTAGGTCATTATTTATGTTGTATATTTATGTTAATATGTTGGCTAGTTCTTTGTATTTTTACAGGTTAGAGGTTAAATTAATTAAGTTCGGGGATTTCAGTAAAGTTGGTTATTTATTTTTTTATGTTTATTTTCCATTGTTATTGATTTCTTCTGTTCTTGTTATAATATAGTTAGGATATTATAAGATTTTAAGTTATTAATTAAACTTTAAACTTTCAAAGTTTAAAAAACTTAACTTGATTTTTCTCTCGCGTAAAATCCTCATAGATTTTTACTTTATTTAACATATTATTTAAAAAGACATATATGTTTTGCAATCTCTTTGAGAATATATATCCTTAAATATTTTATGCGTCCCGTTCCTCACCTTTTAATATTTTTAAGAAAAAAAAGTAATAATTCAAATTCAAATTGCAGAAATTTTGAAAGATAATGTAATTACTTTTGGCTGGGTAATAGCGACGCCTATGGTTATATCTTTCCTCGTGAGTACGCTGTATGGTTTGCTTCCGAGACGGGATACTCGTAGTGTACGGTATATTTTTCTTATGTGACTAATGAACATGGAATATCTAGCATTATCGCGCGTACAAAATGCACATTAGCTTAGAAGTACTTTCTCATGCACTTTTAGCACGAGACAATTACTTTGATAAACATCAAATGACATACAGTAACTCAAATAAACAAATTTAATTGTGCTTCTTATTCAATCTAATATTTTGATAAATTATCCCCATCGAATTTAAATCTAGTGATAAGTACAAAAGTTTTTTCAATCTTGATAAACTACTAAAATAAATTTCAAAGCGAAGAAAATTATATATGAATAATATAAAACAAATAATACAAAATAAATTTTTATATTTTGAACTAATGATATAGAAAGAATCTATACGAGAAAAGAAATCAAGTTTTCTATTAAATGAAGAAAGTACAGATTGTTGTTTCTTTTTTTTTTCCATTAATCAAACTGCATTTTTTAATACACAAAATCAGAAACCATTTTTTGTAATCAACTGTTTGTCGTTCTAATGTTAATGTAGAATAAATTAAAATTGTTCAAAATGTTTCAAGGCCACGGATCCCCACCTTTAAGGTCGAACCTTGAACTGGGCATATACCCATCGGCTCAGCAACTCGGTCAGACCGTTATACGTGCCAACTGAAAGCCTCAATGGACCGGCACGTTCGTGCTGCATCTTCCATGACCTCTTATTTCTCTCGGTCGTAAACACGAATTAAGCGGCGATGAGAATCGCTGATTTCCATGCTGCTCGGATGTGCGAGATGCGTTTGTATCAGCGATTAACAAGCTAAGTTTAAGTGCGGTGTAAATCACTCTTGAGCGAATTCGCGATAACCATCACTATTTCCGATGCATTTGCAGAAGAATTACATTAAAGTAAAACATATAATGCAAAAAGACGACGTGTATACATTAAATGCCGCTAATCAAAACCGAACGGATGGAACATATTTACAAGCAAAGTGTAGAGAATGAAAGGCAGGAAGAAGGTGATGCGGCTAAAGCCCATTGAGGTCTTTCAGCACGCACGCATAACGGTCTGACCGAGTTACCGAGTGTTCGAAGAAGCACCGACATATACTCTTGATCGGACTTTTTCCTAGCAGTCACGTTAGATTCTCGAAAAAATCATTCTCGAAAGAAATGTATACCTTCTGAAAGAGGAAATATTGCAGTTAGTGCCATTATTGTCATTTATTTTCACAGTCTGAATAGTTATTTTGTTATTCAGCAATAGAATAAAATATTCATCATGCCACATATCTCTTAAAATATCATATTGCAAATATCATATAGGAATATAATAATCTTTGCTGAAGCGATTGAAAGAAGCGGAATTTGCATCGCTTGAGAAATCTATCGATTTCTCTAACTCAACTTCGACTTTGTCTACTAGAATAGTAATCAAAAAGCATTCGACACAATTTTCCCTTATTGAAAGTCGTGATTCGCGCGGCGAATCGCCGCAGTCGCTTGAAGACACCGTCCAAAAGCATTCAAATCACTGTTCCGTAACAAACGATCATTGTTACGTCGAGGATATGCGGCCTTGACCTTACATTAGTCACTTGCCAAGACAAATCCTTAACTTTTGTGTGAGGACTTTCTCGGAGCTTTCTAACAAAGTAACTAATGGTCGATTTTGCTTTTTAAGGATTTTTAGGGTCACTGAATTTAAATTCGATTTTAACCTCAGAGAATTCTAAAATTCAAATTTCGAAAAACTAACCTAATTATCGTGAAACAGTTTTAGGAAACTCTTGGAGATTTTCTCTAAATTTAAATATTGTTTAGAAATATCGAAAATCAAAAGTGTAGTAGGAGTTTATCTAGAGATAAAAAGCTCATAAACAGTATTTGAAAATCAATTTAGAAGTACTAACTGTTTAGTACTGATGATCTTCAATAAAGCAAAATTGGAAACTTCATGTTACTTCAAAATTGAAAACTCTCTAAAACCAAATTTTATAATAATCAAATTATTTTTTGTCCGCCATATTGAATCCTCCGTTTTGGGTTTTTTTATTTTATCCTGATATCAAGTAACGCGTTGGGAAAAGAAATCATATTATTAAGAAAAACGTTACACGAAGCCTTTTATACACATATATATATATACATACATATACATATAATCTTTTTTATATACCTATAAAAACTTCAATGTAACATGTCATTCATGAATACGTAATTTTATTAAACTAGTGTTTTCACGCAAATAATGCGTTCACCGTTAGGAATCGTACATTCACAGTGTACATTCTCTACTCCGTGAAATCGTATGCCGGACTTCTTTATAAATATAATTTTGTATTTTTAAAAGCCGTTTTACTATGCAATTAATATCACCCAAAACAGAACAATACAATATATCTTTGCCATAATTCCTATTCATTAATAAACATATATATGAAACCAACATGTGCTACTAAAGTATTTATGTAAAATATGAAATTTCGAAAATTTCAATTGCACTATACCTATTCCTTCTAATCTCTAAGAAGATTGGAAAGTGAGCTAATATCTTATTTTCGCCAAATTATAATACTACAAAACTCTTAAGAAACTGAGAGAAATCAAGACTTGGACTATTCTTCTTCTTGAGAGATCGTATGCTCTATTTAGGAATTAAAAAGGAACTAATAATAATAATTTATTTTTTCCAGAATAATAATTTTGTGCGTAAAAGATTCTCTTTTTCTCTATCTCCTTTTAATGAAATGTGACCAATATACAGTTATTTTCCTCCTTCGCGTCTCGTTCGTCGTGTAACTCGTATCCGTGTGCGTCTAGCGTGATACACCAAGGTGAAGTGCACGTGCCTACAAGGAAACGCCATTCATTCGGACAAAGCAGCGAGTTACCACCGATCGCACTTCACAGACCATGGAAACGTTCATGCATCATGAACGCGTCCATTCCGCGATTCGCGATCGCGATGCGTTACCGCGCTGGATAATTTCACGCCCGCCAGGCCGCCGATTGCCGGTTAACCGTGGAGTAATTGCATTTGCTCGTCTCGGTACCCTCGGCGCGTGTACGCAAGAATAGCGAGTGAAAGCGGCCGTAGCTTGCGTGACGAAAATGTCTCGATTTAATAAAATATCTCCGCGGATAACACGTGTACTTAAAATAACATATAGCAGCATATAGCCGGAATGCAGTTATAACGTGGAAATAACTGCGATGGTACACGCATCACGTTTCGAATAATGCGCGATCTTTCATCGCTAATGTGTAGCCAATTAAATCCTTCGACAAAACGCTTACTTTCTAAGAAGTGCATCATTCTCGAGTTCGTCGAGCAACGATCCTTCTACGGTACAATAACTTTGTAAATTGTTTAAATAGAAGACTAATGTATTCCAAGTGTGTGGCTTTTACTTGAAGGAAGATTATTAAGACGAATATCTCAATTAAAAAAACATTTTCGAAAATGTGAAAATGGAAAAAGAATTTTATTTTAAATGTTTTATTGTATATTAATTAAAAATCATTATCGTATCATATATATATATATATATATTGCGATATAATACTTCGTATTAATAAATTAAAAATTTCACAGTAGACCACAAAAACTGTAATGTTAAATTTAATTTTATACAAAAATATTTATTATAATTTTAGAAAAATATTCGATAGTTATATAATATAAAATTGTTCACGCTATAAAATTTTTTATGAATATGTGATGTAAAACATAAACATCAATTTATTATTGAAATAAAAAATAATACGTTTCGAAGAAACCGTGTTGGCAATAATATTTAAATTACGTTTGAGGAACACGCTATCAACGCTGTGTTGTGTTATACTATTTTTATCATTAGATGTAAAACACAAGGACAAAATAATACGTTAATAGAATGCTATATCATACGTTGATAGAGCGTTATGTCATTCATAGCGAAAATGTCGCATTAAAACCAAGAAATCCATTCGAGTGATGTTTTTTTAAAATTTTTTTATAAAGAATTACGCAATGTTCTAAACATGTCTTTGGATTTCTAAATATGTCTCTGAATTTCACGTTGTTTGTGCAATTTCTGCAGCGTACTTACAGCCGAGGTATATAGAGACTCCTGAGAAGAGGAGGAAGAACAAAAAGGCAGCAAGGACACAGCATCCACACCGATACTGTCCGCCTAATTTCCTCGTAAAGCGGATGTCACTATCGGATGATAAGATTGAGCTTGGTGTTCCGGCACGGCTGAACCTTCGGGTGCTCACAGTACTTACCGAAATCTGCAAAAACGTAGTCGTATTTTACACTGGCGATTTTAAGGATGTTTCGTCTATATACAATATCAATTAAAAGTATTAGTCAAATAATCAATCAAAAATAATAATATCATTCAAAAAGTTTTAAGTAATAATATCTGTTTTCTAATTTCTTCGTAAATGTTTTTTCGTATTGTAGTCTACACAAAAACTATAAACGGAATTTTATTATGAATTATAGATCGTTTAAAGCGGGCTCAACACAGCACTCAAATAAAAATTAAAAAAGAGAAGATAACTATTAAATATCGGTATAATATTATATTGGTATATAATATTAATCACAGGAATCACAGAAAACAATCAATCATAAAATGTCAAAAATTTATAAGAAAAAATTATAAAAAAGCTATAAAAATAAACATTAATCATGATAGTCTCGCATCTCTCGCCTCAATCATGTGACTGTTATCTTTAATAGGAAATGCATAAAGTGAGCGCAAACAAGCATTATTAGTATCCATATTTCGTGTGCTTCCTATATATTTAAAGAGAATATTTTCTATAATGAAATAAAGCCTTAGTAATAGCATTACGAAAGCAAGATTGCTGAAACTATTCAGTAAATAATAATGGGCGGCGTCTTTCTCCATGCTGATGAAACATTCCGCTCCCTCGTGCCATCAATGAATTTTTACCAATCCGAAAAAACAGGGATTACCGTGATTTCTCATTGCGAAACAAACTGCATTAACGATCGCATCACTTCCGTCTCAGAATCAAGACAAAGCAATCCGAGCCGATTTCGCCATAAGTTTGCGCTACGTAGAATGAGTAATTATTTTAAGATAACAATTAAAAGACATTTTTATCGTTTTTGGATAAATTTTGATATCTAAAAGTGTCCTAGAAAGTCCACATTAAAAGAAAAATGTTTTCTTTTTCTCTAACTATTTTTATAGTTATTGCTATAATGTTAACAATAATTATATTTATAATTCTATCAAAAAATACATACAGCTTTGGTCAAAAATACTATATATCTTATTAATTATTATTTAAGTTTAATTAAATTTTGTTGCAAATTATCCTTTGTTTCAAAACCTTTGTTTCCTTTATATAAATTTATGTATAATCCCAGTAATCAATAGGTAATAACGCAGGTAAAAGAATTCCAGATAAATGGAAAAAATGTAGGTGCCATAATATTTTTAGCCAAGACTGTAGCTGAAAATGATTATAAATTACAGTCTATAAATTATAGGCTATAAATTATGGTGATTGTATACGTTTTTTTTCTCAGTGTGACGGGAAAATTCTTAGTTCGTGCATCCACGGTCGAAAATATAAAAATCTATGACCTCAACTCTTTACGTTCTCTTGATAATCCTAACTGCGTGTCACGCATCTATTGACTAAACCATGCGTACGATTGACACGTCTAGTTATCGCATGCGAGCGTGACTCCGCACTCGTCCAAGAAATTCAAGCAAGCAAGCAACCCTCATGAATAAATTATTTAAATTTAAATAGCATCCGTCTATTTAATCGCGTTCCCTATCGCGTTCGATGCATCTCCACGCTCGGTTACAGCGCGCGGTCCACAACAAGGTACCGTCGATGTGTCTACGCCTCCGCTCCGTTCTCTCAAATGCTACACCCGGCACACGCTCCGGCGTGAAGGATCGCGCCTATGCAACTAGGATGGGCAACTGAAAGAGCGTCTGAATTACGGGTTGCTTTTCCCCGCAAAGGTCGTACAGGATTAAAGACCAAAATCCGCCTAAACGGCACGAGAATTGTTTTACTCGCCGAAATACGACAAACCGCATTTTCGGTTGTGCCGCACTGATTATGCATTCAGTTTTGATCCTGTTGCACGCATTGAATTTTATTGAAAAATGCGGACATCCTCAGTGGTATTTTGTGTTAAAGACGCACCAGAGCGCGGGCAATGATCTAAACGTTAGGTAACAGTGGATACTCAAACGACGTCCGTGAGAGTCGACCGATTTTCTCACGCGACCCGGAGTAACATACATGGGAACCATGTTTAGACACAAACACGCATTATGTAGCAGCTGGCGAATGCGATGCTATCTTGAATTCTATTTTCAATCACTTCCGCGGTGCGATTCACGCCCGAGTAGTCATTATCTAATTAAGGCAAGTTTAACCACTACAGATACACGCCCGCGTATAATTACAGGATATAGGTTTATTAAACTGTGTCAAGAGTTCGCGATTCAATCGATTCATTACATCTATTATTTACCAAAGTGTATGAGCTGGGTAACATGAGAAAAGTAGAAAACAGAATATTAAGTGGAAAAATTAAACTGATAATGATATATCGCATAGCAAAATTTTAGAAAAGAATTATTAACGAAGTATAAAAATATAAATTTATATGTTCATCGTGTGTTTTATCAAAATTATGATTAATTTATAATATATTTCGCATATGAAGTACACAACGTTTGTAATAGTTTAATGTTAGCTAAAACATTTTTTTACCGCAAAACCGCGATTGCAGAAAAGTTCCTTGCACTGTATCGTTATATAAGAGTGACTTATAAAAATGTTATGCCCCTATCGTGTCCGTTATGAAACTGGCAATAGAACGATGAACTGGATGCGAGGTTGCCTTTCGTTTGTGGATATCAGTTTCGCGAACAATGTACTGGACTGTGCAACGATTTTTATTTGCTGCGCATGATTGGCTCTGATGTAATATCAAAATGCTATTAGAAATAGCGCGCACCGTAAACGTTTTATTTCTCAATTCAAACTTCGCTCGCATTCGTAGTGAGAAAAGCAGTAAAAATCGTATGCTTTTAAATAAATTGTTAAAATTAAGCTACGATTTTTCTTGCGAAAAGCAAATAAAAATAATAATTTTTATGATATCATGAGTTTTAAAAGAATTATTTTTATCATATTCAAATATGTATCATAATAAGATAAATAAGATAAATAATTATTTACAAATAATTACCTCCAAAAATTATTTAAAAAAACAATTAAAAAGAAAAAAGAGATAATAAATAAATATATTTTACAATATTTTAATAATACTATTTCAGTGTAGATTATCTAAACTTTTAGCGTAAATGTTTAGCGCCACTCGAAGCTATAAGAGTATACTACAAATTCGTTTGATCGTTACATAAGATTTACGATAGCGACAAAAAGACTAACTTTGGCAAACAATAGTACGAAAGACGTTGCGAAAGTTAAATGAAAGTTCGTGTATCTTTGTTTTGTTCTAACCTAATTCAGCAACGTTTCCGCTAAAAAATCTTTCTCATGCATGCGATATACTTTATTGCTTCCAAATCGAAAGAAGAAATCGGAAATCTGCAACTATGAATAATTTTCCTATTTTGACAAATAAAAAAATTAAAGTTGCTTTTGAATGCGAAGTAAAAGTATCAGGTGATTCCCCGATTGCCATGTAAAGTGAAAGATCAAGACGACCTTCCGCGAAGAAAGAAACAAATGTCGAAGATGTTTGCGCCAAGGAAAAATAATGCATAATGGAAAACAAATTATAATATTAAAAAATATAATATACAAAGATATTCTCAAATATAAACGTTATTTTTAATTTTATTCAAAAAAATTAGAAACATACTCAGCAAATTTCTTTTAGAAATATTTTCAACAATTAAAAGCCATTTCGATTAACTTTGATTAACTTTCTATTGAAGTTATTGATCGTTAAGAACAACACAGTTAAAACGATTAATTAAAAGTCTTGCTGTTGGCATCTATTGATTAAATTAATTAATCAATAGATACTAACAGCGAGATTTTTAAGTATGTATCGTTTTTAATCTAATCTATGCATCGGTACTTATACATATTTATTAATAAGTAGATAATATTATACAGGGTATTCCGAATTTAAATAGCCAAACTTCGAGAGCGAGGGGATCGATAAACTAAGAAAAAATTCAGGACACCTTGTACTATTGATAAATAGATAACATTTGATCGATTATAGCACAAATAATATCTATTTATCACAGTATAATAATTAAGTATATCACTTGAGATTATGTCGTTTTGAACGACAGTTAAAAATCTTGCAACACTGCCGATCGAATTAATTATCAATTAAAGTTATTCGAAGTTGATCAAAGTTAATTTTCTTAAATCTTTCTGTATTGATTTTAATCTTTGTATTTAATGATTAAAAATTCCGAACACACATTAAAAAATAACAATTTGTTTGAGGAGTAAAACTCGTGATTACGGACCATGTTTTGCAATAAATACGACGCAAGGCAAATGCAGGTTCCCTATTTCGAATCGAGCTATATTCTGTAAAACGGTCATTGCTGCAAGAACATACGTGAGAGTTGTTAGTATTTTACTCACGGCTCTATAACAGCTCAAATAAACAAAGCCATTATCTCCAAGAGGCTACGTAAAAAGGAGAATGCAAATGCCAGGTAAGAGCGACGCGGTTGACCGCGGTTGCGAGTTCCATGCCGATCTCGATAATGGGTTGTTTCGCGCTTGAGACGAGCCGATCCGATCTAGTAGACGCACCAGATTGGAAAGTAGAATTCAGTGCGGATGAACGCAGTGCATCGGTAGCGATTGCAGGAAGAGATTAAGACACGCTCGGACTGACCGGCACGTTTTGAGTTGTTCCGTTAATAGGCGCGGTCAGTGACTTCAAGGCCGGGAAAAATTAGGCTCGCGCCGATAGAAAAAAACATGGTCTCATGCGGTACCGGCAACTGCCTCCGGTACCAATCGGACGTGGCTATAATAATAGACCGATGCGTAATGACCGTTGTAAACGCTGCCGAGCCATTGAACCGCACTCTAACCGATGGGTAAAGATTGCTTCCACTCTAAAATGAGAAGCAATGTCGAATTTACGTCCCCGTGTAACCGCGCGTAAAGAGAAACCTCAGGTTTATGTAAAAATTAATGCTAGAGAAAGAAACGTTTCTACATAATCGTTGAAAAGATGATTCAGATTGAGTATTAAGATATAAGAAAAATATCTTGCAACGGTATCTTAATGGTACCAATTTATAAATCCTACATTCCGAAGAAAATGCGAAATTTTTTTCCTCATACATAAGATGATATACTTTAATTATTACACATCTTTGTGGTATATACAATTTTGAGAAATATACAGTCTATTTTATTATTTATGAATAAATTGCTAATTACTTAGCAAGAAATGATTATCAAGTAAACGTCAAATCAACGTCAAGTTTGATGTCGTATAGATATTGATTTAACTTTTAGAATTTAAGTTTGATAAGTCATTTTTCGCTGGATGATATTTACTTTTTAAAAATAAGGTTTTTTGAAACATGTTTTTCTTGTACGAATACTTTTTACACTCATTGTACATATACATAAAATAAGCTAATTTATGCAAATAGAATTGATAGTAAGCGCATAATATAACAATAGTAATGTAAAAAAGGCGTCATCTGTTCTTGTTGTCGTCAGAATTGAAAAAACACATGTCAGTCTACTGTCAACCGTGAAAAGAATCAATGTCTATGACCGGTGAAAAGAATCTGTAAAATGTCATTGGAGCTACTGTTCTCTCGTGACTTTCTTGACCGTTATAACCGTTATACCAAACGTCAAGCTACCTTTCCAAAAGAGCAAGAATCTAGGAACGAGTTTCTGTTCGTCTTGAATTACAATCCGCTCAGTCATACTGTCCACGTAGTAACAAGTAAACTCTCAGGAACATGGCGCTCAGCAAAAAACAATCGTGAAAAAAATGACAACGAACATGATCTCTGATCTGTAATCTGTCTTCGTCATCAAGATAATCGGCATCGTATTTTATTCAGAAATTCAATTCAAACCGTTTCGCGCCATTCCAAATTCTAGAGTTCAGTTATACGCCTTGAACATAACACAATTCTAAGATGATCTTTAACGTTCGAACGATACAGTTTTTTTATTTAGAATTTAACTTATATACTTGTAATTTTATAATGTGTACGTTTGATAAATAATAAAATATAACACTAATGAAATAATAATAAAATTATAACATTTTCATTTGTATAATAACCAAAGAATTTCAAGGAAGAAGATAAAATCACAAAATAAAAAGAAGCAACCCATACAGCACAAAATTTGCAGCAATATCGCTGCAAAGTCTCTATAATGTTGTTGCAATGTTGTAGCAGTGTTGCTGCAACTTTTGTGTAACTTCGTGCTGTAGGGGAAAGATGTTACCGATTTCATGTCATTTAACTTTTATTATATTGAATAGATAATATAAAGAATATATGGTGGCAAATCATTGATATAAAATTCTTCTCGATATTCAATAAGACATTGCCACTGATCATTTGAATTTAACGTCGATGCGTCAACGACAAGCGCCAAGAACGATTTTTAAGAATACCAAGCGCGTGAACGGGTGTCCGTGAAATAACGGTATCGGGAATAGAGCAGATGACGACGGCCCAACCCAGGCAACCCAACCCAACTAACGCATCGCTCTCCATTCCGGTCAGCCTAGTTCCCCGTCAACTCGCCGTGCGTAAATATCCGCGTGGCCAAGGGGGGTTATTGGAGAACAAGGTCAATCGGTCTGGAGATGAAAACCAGATGAATCAGGCTCCCGACGCCAAGAAAGAGGTGCAGAAATGGGCACAACTCCCGCATGTAAATAACGTTAACACTTGGTATCGTGGTAATTAATATTACCGATGAAGAAATCTTGTTAATTGATAAAGAAATCTTGTGTGTTATCACTTCAATTAAATTTCTACCAGTGCACAACACGCACGAGCTTTCGGTTTCCTTTTCAAAAAGCGAATTATTGAAGCGAATGACAATAAAACGCAAAATCATTGTTTACTTGGAAAAGAGTTATTGTCACTAACCATTTTTTCCTGTTACAAAACAATAAAGGAACTGAGTATTAGAAATTTCGGATTACACTCTATAGTGTTGATAGAGAACAAGATTGAATAAATCTAAAAATCCTTGATGTTTAACCAATTCATCACTCGTTAACGCATTTTATGCACCTGGCTATCCGACGAGTTTCGAATGCATGACTCTGCGCGGTTTACATAATTTATCCTGAGTGGAAAATCACGTCCACAATAATCCAACGGTCAGTGGTAACGAATGCGACCGCAAAAATAATCCGCATACGGTATCGGTTTGCTGATCATGAATCGCCTCGATGTGTCTTGCCTTTCAGTCGTTTGCGTGCAATGCTTCAAAGACGATTCATTTCTATTTAAAATGTACGAGAATTTAATTATAATTTGTGTAGAGATTTTTATTAAGACAGATATACAATATTTTTTGTGTAGAGAGATTTTTATATTAAGATATAGACATTATATACGTAAAAATCTATATTTTAATGAAAATTTCTAAACAAAGTATATCTTTATAAAATAGCTAATAACGACAACTTTGGCAAATATCCAGAAATCGGAATAATACAGAACGTTTGGGTAGTCAATGAGTGACAGTGAGTAAACATAAGCGTGTGAGTTCAAGGTTGATTTTCCTTCTTGCGACAGTCCCGTTAGCCTTTCGATGACCTTTACATCGCTCTGTAATGCGAGAAAATTAATCGGAATAATTAATTGAAGGACGAAGGTGAGCATCAACGCTTGATGCACTGCACGACTTTCACCAAAGTTATTGTGTGAGGTTGATTCATTCGGCACCATTTCTTACGTCTGGAAGATCTCACTCCGACGAAAGAACAGAATTAATTCCGTTTTATTTCTCTTCTCATAAAAAATATATATTATAATATATAAGAAATGCTGTGAGAGTTGATTAAATTAATCAGAATTGCGCTTTCTCGCTATAGGTAATACGTCGGCTGAAATGTCAGTGACGAGTTATGGGAGCAATTATGTTTATCCTGCAATTGTTCCACCGTTCCATTCTGCAGAATCATTTCTGGATAATAGAAGAGGGCGGGCACCTTATCCGCGAAATGATTATTTACAAAGTCAGCCACGAGATGAAAATATGACGTTGCATCGGGCAACAAAGGAATATTACGCTATTTCACGTTCTCCTCTCGCACAAGACCTCTTCTAATAAAGCAAGTTTAAGTACAAGTTCGAACAAAGATAATATATAATACGCGTTTGTGAAGTTAACCCGCTCGAAAATGCGCACGTTTGAAATGTTCGTAGGCTTCAGGATTTATCATGAATTATCTGCCCAGAGGCTCCGTCAAGACGTCGGAAGATCAATCCGAAGAAACTGGAAAGTATGTATCTCGAACGCGCAACGCTTGCCGTTACTCATATCTTCGCTACGTTAAACAATACATTCCTCTGCGCGTGATTCATAACGCCTCGCGTCTCCACGCGATTCCTCGCTTCGAACTGCGACGTTTTCGCACGAGGGCCCGAATCTCTAATTAATAACGCGACGAAATAATGAAGAAAGCACGGAGAACTACGAAGGGAAAGTGCGCCACATATTCGAGTCTCACCTTCGAGTCCCACGAGCTCTTCCGCTTGTGCTCCATTGCGACGGTCATTTTTTTCTGTTTGCGATCCCGCGCTTTGTCAGCGCTTCTCCAGAACTTGGCCGATTCGAGAAGTCACAGAGATCATCGTGGATTTCTTTCCTTCGTGAGCGTATCGGTATCAATAGCGATGGATGACCACGCGAAGACGATCACAATTGTCCGTTTCCGTTTTTTAAGAACCGCAAGCCTGAATGTTGGCAAGATGCATCTTCTGCACGCCTCCGCTTTGGAGATGTTAACGTCCCATATACTGCAAAAAAAAATACTTAAAGAAACTCATGCAATTATTCTCTAGGAAGTGTCAGGATTTATGAATCAATTATTTTTTCTCAATAAATGCACGTCGATCGCCGTATTGTAGCGAGAGCGCGTAAATAACACGATCGGTCGTTTACCGCTGTTGAAACTTCCGCTTGGCATAAAGTGCCGTTCCTTGACATTTCTCAGTAGGTCTACATTTATCGTTTTACTATCATATTTATTGATAATAAATATATTGGCTAATGTCCATTAATTTAGAAACCATAATGAAGTTTAATATAATTATAATTTCGAAGTTTTATTGAAAAAGTATAATGTAAGAGAGCATTTTATTGAGATAACAATTGAAAGTTAATATAAAAAATATTAATTTTATTAATATAACTTTATGCTTTAAAACGTACAGAACTTTGTTTTTGTATTTTGTTGATATTGCCTTTGAAACAAATTGTTTTCATATATACAGGGTGAGTCATTTTAAGTGACAGATCCAAATATCTCCAAAAATACGCCAGATACAAAAAAATGGTTTAGACAAAAATTGTAGAGGACAACGGAGGACATCTAACTGTGCTAACAGTTTTTACCTTCAGATCGATTTTCAAGGTTATTTGAAGGTCATGATCATTTTTTTAAATGGAATTATATGAATCTTTTTACATAATATGATTCCTCTAATTATTCTGCATATAAAAGTATTAAGGTAGCGATATCAAAAAACCAATAGTTTACGAGATATTTTATATTTCATTGTGGCACATATTGACATAAAATATTAAATAATTCGTAAACTATTAATTTTTTGATAATCGTACCTTAATACTTTTATGAACAGAATAATAAGATAAATCAATTGGTGGAAAAAAAACACATAGTTGCTTATTTAAAAAATTATCCATTTTGCATACATATTTTTTTAAAACAACTATGTTTTCTTTCCACCAATTGATTCATCTCATTATTCTGTTCATAAAAGTATTAAGGTATGGTTATCAAAAAATTAATAGTTTACCAATTATTTAATATTTTATGTCAATATGTGCCACAATGAAATATAAAATATCTCGTAAACTATTGGTTTTTTGATATCGCTACCTTAATACTTTTATATGCAGAATAATTAGAGGAATCATATTATGTAAAAAAATTCATATAATTCCATTTAAAAAAATGATCATGACCTTCAAATAACCTTGAAAATCGACCTGAAGGTAAAAACTGTTAGCACAGTTAGATGTCCCTCGTTGTCCTCTACAATTTTTGTCTAAACCATTTTTTTGTATCTGGCGTATTTTTGGAGATATTTGGATCTGTCACTTAAAATGACTCACCCTGTATATATACTCGTATATTATGTAAATAATATTTTTAAACACTTCGATGAGGAAGATGTTAGTTAATTCAATGCAGTTTTTCGCAATTAAGCGATGAATGACAAATTCTGAGTCGCACATAAAAAGTAATCACTTATAATTTTTAAATAAGTTTATGTAACTTTTATTGTAAAATAATAAGAAATAAACAAAATATAACTTACTTTTAATTTTTAAAAATAGAAGCTAAAATAAAAATCGTGACTTAATATATAGTCAAATAATTACACAATTCCATAACAATGTCCAACAAATTTAAACTTCTTTTCTAGATCATAAATAAGACAAAGTGATTTTTTTTCTTACAGATTCTTTATTGCTGAAAATGAATTCGATTCAAATGCGATTGCTATATCACGTTCCATTTTTGAGAAAATTGAACCTAAAAATGTCGAAAATGACATTTTTTAATACTTTTGAACTCTCAAAAATGTAGTGTAATAGAGCAATTTCATTTACGAATTCATATTCAGTTATTAAAAATCTGTAAAAATTATTTCGTCCCATTTGTGATCTAAAATCCCTGTTAGAGAATATAATTAATAAACAAGGAATTGCTCAAGTCACATATGATGATATAGCTTCATGCATAAAACATCCTCATTAGAACTAGCTAATGTAATATGTGTGTAATGATTTAAAGCTTAATATATACTAGATTTATCTTATAAGATCTGTGAACGATCTTGAAAGAAATACAATTCTATTAATCTTATTTGTTTCTGCTAACATTCATCTTAGTTTTAATAATCTTTTTATAATTAAAGAACCGTCTTTATACGTAATTCACATATATATTGCAATTTTTACAGTTTCTCGTGTAAATATATCAACAATCGATGCATACCGTATGAATATATTAACAATCGCATTAATATAAATAACATTAATTGACAAATAGTAAACATTCAAAATACAATAAATCAATTATATTTCATTTATGTCGTTATACCTAAATTGTTGAACGTGCAAGTGAAACTGACTGCGTTTCCAACTGATCACGTTTTTCACAAGAAAAAGAAAAAAGATTCTGTCGAAATCACCTCACTGAAAATTGTTCATCTTCGAACACGAATATCTGAGAAAAGAAAAACAAATGCTTGACAGCTGTAGCGAAAATGCACTCGAGAAAAGGAGGTGACTGAGCTACCGCGCTGCGAACGAGACGTTCGCCACTTCGGTCAGGCGAACACTTCGATCGTCGAGAAGCAGGCAATTTCTCCAAGCCGGCTCGACCACGATCCAGGGGATTGTCCTGGACGTAGCAAGACTGCCAGGAGAACGGCGGCCTACCTGCTTGCCTGTCTCCTCGCTTCTCGTAGATGCACTTTCACGTCATTATTGGTTCTCCACGGGCGCCTGTGCGCACGAGGGCACAGTTACGGACTAGTCCGAAGCAAGGACGTGTCTCCCTGTCTCTTTATGGTCTTCCCTATTCTTTCCTGTTCTCTTGTTTCCGTTTGTACTTCCCATTAACTTCCGACTTTATTCATCTCTCTTTGGTTTTTTACTATTTCTTGCTATATACGAGTTCTGCACCCTTTTATTTTGATCCCGTTACTGCTCTTTCTTTCGCTTGCTATTTATAGATTTAATTACCTTTCAGGCTTTACGTTTATGTCTCTCTTTCAACTTTCGCCATTTATTTTCTTGCTTAAATTAAAAACTGTTATGCCTTTGTTTGCTATCTTTTTTTTATCTATGATTACTCGTCTTAATGTTTCTCGCGTCTTTTCCATGATTTTGCACTTCTCTGCTAATTAAAGTAACTTCGGAATTTATGCCGCAGAAGTAAAAAAAATAAAAGGACAGAGAATAATTTGCACGCAATCACAATGTGCACAGATTCGACTCAGTTGCATTTAGGTACACAATAAATGGTTACATAAGATATGTACCTTACATCATAATACTTGTAAAATATGTAGAAGATTAAAATAATTACTATCTATTACTTCGTATATATGTATATATTTTATTCCCTAATAATTTTATTCCCTAATAAAACTTTGTAGATTTTGTAAGTTACTGTATCAGTTGATGTCTTATTTATAAGTATTATTTGTAAATTTTTTATAAGCCATATGCCCTATCCACGAATGGTCATATATCCCACTCCTATGGACATACAGTAAAATATGTAAGCGTTTTTTAAAGTTTTTCTTCAAATATAGAAAATAAATATTTCATGTTTCTAATTGTTATAGTAATAGACTGTATGAAGTTTTTGTGGGCATAGTTTATTTATCTTAAATACAGTAAATAATATCTACTTTATGAAATTAAGTTTATATATGTATTATAGGATAAATTCCAATATATGATACATATATATATGCATTATAGGATGCATATATATATATGTATGTATATATATATATATACAGGGTGTATCTGAAATAACGTACACTAATCATACCAGTGCTATTCCTAATAAAAAACTGAGTCGAAAAGTCCTCTACCACTTTGCAATTTTCGTAATAGTTAACAAGATATTAATTACTAAAAATCGCTGTGAATATTGGTTTTCAATAATTTTTTACTCAAATACTATCAACTTTACAGAAAAACTGCAACAGACAAAAATCATTTCTTTTCTTCTCATAAAACTCTAAGCATTTTTTCAGAATTTTTTATCAACTTTGTAGTACTGTATTTTCTTATTTTTACCAACATGAGAAAATACGGTATTAAAAAATTCTAAAAAAATTCTGAAAAATTTCTCATAACTTTGTGAGAAGAAAATAAACAATTTTTATCTCCAGAAGTTTTTTGTAAAGTTGATAGTATTTGAGTAAAAAATTATTGAAAACCAATATTCAGCGATCTTTTGTAATTAATATCTTGTTGACTATTTCGAAAATTGCAAAATGCTTTTCAACTCAGTTTTTTATTAAGAATAGCACTGTATAATTGTGTATGTTATTTTAGATATACCCCGTATATACAATATATTGTATATTGGAATATTTTTCCTATATAATACATATATAAATTTAATTTTATATAGAAATTCTAATATATATATATATATACACATATATATTTCACAAAATAAATGATTTATATATGTATACGTATTTTTCGGTGACGGTTATCTCAGTCGCGCGATTTATACCGAGAATTTTCTTATTGTTAGTAGCTAATCGAAAAAACCGACGTCAGTTTATGTGTTTCCAGTCATATCTATTTAAGCTTCTTTCTCGGCCAAAGGAGGCGTGATATGTACTAACGCTTCGATTATAACAAAGGAATTTAGAGAACAGAGATTCATTAGCTATTGACGGGAAAATTCGTGAATCGTTGTCGAGGCAAGTCGTCAAGAAAGTCATTAAAAGAATTACACTGTGCATGAATTATGATTAGTTATTTTAATGCCCTACAATATCGTAGAGATTTAGATTTCGCGCCCTATTCTCAAAACAATGCGCGAGCGCGATTGTTGACGTATTAGAGAACTAAGTGTTGGTTATCAGACCGATATCTATAAACACGACAGTGACATTGAGATGGCAACTATGATTTGTATCGCAAGTCGAGAGGGCTTCTGATTTTATACTATTATAATTAAACGATTAAAAGAAAGAAATTTTCATAATTAAAGAGAGACTTTGCGGGATCGGAAGTGAGACGAGTTCGAAAAGAACTTGGCTGTTCGATCATTGTATGAACAATTACCACGTTGTCATTTCTGAGTGACTATGGAAATAAAGAAAGAGAGTGAGAGAGAGAGAGAGAGAGAGAGAGAGAGAGAGAGAGAGATAAAGAAGCAGATTCAAAATGAGAGAGCTGAGCAATTACACCTTATCAGAATTAAGAGTGATACTGAAACATAGGAGACTTTCAACCACTGGATTGAAAAAAGACTTGATAAGACGATTGCAAGCAGACTAACAATATCCGTCCCAAATAATAAAGAAATCAAACGCTATATTAAATGAAAAAGGAAGAAAGAAAGCAACGGATGTCATAAAGGCGATTAAAATGGCAGCAATAAGATACTCTACCAATATGAGTATCATTCAGAGAGAGGCTGAATTGTATTGGAGAGAGACTAAATTAAATTGGAAAGAAAAAGAGTTTACTGAGCGGGAATTGGCATTGACTCAAAAAGAACTCAAGAAGATTCAGCAAGTCCAGATAAATACGGATGCTCGTACACAAGAGAGAAGTCGCAATTTACATAAGCCGTTGGAAGATGGACGTAGTGGTGCTGTCTCGTTACTCAGGCGGGATGAAGGTACCAAGCAACGAACGGAGCGTGATGGTGATCGAAGCGAACGTGAGAGAGCGAACGTAACAGCCAAAAACGTTGAGGCGTCGTTTTAATCGTGGTCAACGTGATCATTCAGAAGCTAACTGTCAGACGAAGTACAAAGATGCTAACAACAAGTACCATTTCAAGTATAGCGAGAGGGCATGTCCCCTTCGAATGGTACAAAAAAAAATGAAGAAATAAGGAATACTTATGCTAGAGAGAAGCCTGAAAGTGGCCGCTCTGGCCTTTTTCACAGAACCGTCCAAATTGAAACTCCCGCTGCACGGTACTGCGGTCGACGTGAATTTTATTTTCTCAATGTAAAATAGAATTAGGCTACATCCATTTTAAAACGCTGATGATAAAAGCATTCTGGTACGTAACTGTGCCACAAATAAAAAATAAGCATGTATATTTACATTATATATATATATATTTATGTTTATATAATTTTTCTTTGGTTATAGCTTAAAGTAGTGATGTTCAACCTGCGGCTTGTTTATGAATTTTTGTAGCCCATCGGCTCATAGTCAGAAATATAAAATCGTATTTTTTATTTTATGCAAACAAAATAAACACGAAATGCGATCCGCAATTTATTTTCTATTTCTAAAAATGGCTATTGAAAATGGTACTTAAAAAAATTGCGCATCACTGGCCTGAAGTATCAATTAATATTGATATTTATAATACGTATATATACATTCATTAGTGTGTGTATACGTTATATAATTTTTCATTTATACAAGTAGGTATATATAGCTCTTCTACCGAAAAAGAGATTTCTTTTTTTATAAACTTATAAAGTAATAGTATTAGAATAAAACGCTATGTTCCATTCTAGATATTATTTTAGAAATTGTAATAGTAAATTGTTAATTTTAGTATATAGCGTATAAAATCAATTTATTATTTACAAATACAATAAGCATTTTTATTCTCAATAAAAAAATCAAAAAGAAGATTCATGTATTTTGTGATCCATTTCAATATGAAAATAGCTTGGAAATACTTGCTCTGCTTAGAAAAGGAACGATCTGAGTATCCTGTATTCAGTGTAACGAAATAATTTGTAATGTATTTTTTTAGAGAAATCTCTCGAATTAATTATTTTTATGTCATTGCATATTATTTGATGATATCAATGGATTATTATTATAAAATAAGCAGTAAAGCTCAATATAATTTATAATTCGTGTTAGAATTTAAAAGAAAATACTGTACATAATTTTCATTAACAATAAGTGGAAATAAGCTTATTCGATCAAAGTTAATGTAAATATTTGTGCTTTTTAATAATACTTCTGTGTGAACGCGGTAAAAAATTTTTCATGCATGAATATGTATAAATATGTCTAAACATACACAAACACGTATAAATATTCATAAACATGTATAATTATTTGTGAAATATGTCCATACATATTCATACATCCCTTTTTCTTTTGTAAAATTACTTTTTAGTGTAATAGAAATAGTAATAGTAATGTGAAAACATTAAAAATAATTAAAGGGCTAATTTTCGCATTGTCCGTTCTAGAAAAAAACAAGTTTGGGAAAAATGAAAAAAATTGCTCCTACACAATTATACATAAGTAATTTTTTTTTACGTTTCTTCAAACTTGATTTTTTCTAAAACAAATAGTGCGAAAATTATCCTTTTTATTATTTTTAATGTTTTCACATTGCTATTATTATTTCTATTACACTAAAAAGTAATTTTACAAGAGAGAAAATGATGTACACATATATTTCATATAAAATTATGTATGTTTATGAATATTTATACATGTTTATGTATGTTTATACATAATTCATACATGATAAATTTTTTACCGGGAATTTATATACATTTTCCAATTCTGCAAAATTACGCTAATATTTTCGGTCTTGAAACAGTTTGAATCGAAATAGCAATAGTAATATCGCAAATTAGATATTGATGTCAATAAGCGTCTTTTTAAAATATTAACTAAATACTGTAACACGTTACGATGTTTTAAACAGATACTTAGCATTAATATTTAATTTGTAATTACTATACCAACTGCCTCAGACAAACCTGCATATATATAGCTGTGTAACTATGTACATAAAGAAAATTATTCAAGCGTATTTCTATTATAAGGACGTACATAAAATGTGATTGGATCATTTTTTTATGCAGTTATGCAAATTTGTCTGGATGAATCCTTACCAATCCTTAGTATTACGTCTATGAGTCATACGAATCAATTTTTGATATATCATAACTCCGATATTTACGCAGCGCGGGGATTTACGTCGCGAAATAAAAAAAAATAGAAGTAAGGATAACGCGCACGCAACCATTCTGTTATATCAGTATATTTTACCTTTGTCTTATATCAGTATATGTATCGTATCGTATAGTCATGCCGCGCAGCGCACGATAAACATTTCTGCGTTCGGTGCGCAAAAGTGATAATACACGAGTGCAATCAATCGTTATTATGATTATTGACGTATTAGCGTCATGAGTGCGAATCGACACAGTAAGTATCGCGAACGATATTAAATGATATATTCCAAACCGAGCAGATTTTTTTTCGATCGCATATTATTTTATAATTAAAGTAACAATGAAAGAAAAGAAATTTGTATAATTTTAGGACTTGTACAAGATTAGAAACGAGACAAGCTTGGTAAGAATTTTGGTGTTCGTTACAAGTGTGAACGATTGTTGTGTTTGAGTGACTAAAAGAAAAAACCGGCTACTCAAAATGAGCAGAAATATTACCGTGAAAGAATTACAGCAAAAACTGAGAAGTGAGAACCTTCCAGTTACTGGCTTGAAGAAAGAATTGATAGGACGATGGGTAACATACCTCAAGCACCAATATCCGTCCCAAATAATAAAGAAATCGAATAATACGAATGCTTGTACGCAAGAGAAAAGTAATTGCAATTTACATAAGCCATTGGAAGATCGACGTAGTGGTGGTGCTATCTCGGTACCTAGGCGGGATAAAGGTACTCGTACCAAGCAACGAACGGAGCGTTATCGTGATTGGAGCGAACGTGAGAGAGATCAGCCGAAAACGTTGAGGCGTCGTGGTCAACGTGATCATTCAGAAGTTAACTGTCAGACGAAGTACAAGGATGCTAATAATAAGTACCATTTCAAGTATAGCAAGAGGAGGCATATCTCCTCCGAATGGTACAAAAAAAATGAAGAAATAAGGAATACTTATGCTAGAGAGAAGCCTGAAAGTGACCGCTCTGGCCTTTTTCGCAGAACCGTCAAAATTGAAACTCCCGCACGGTACAATCGGTGCAATCGATGTGGATCTTATTTATCCAATGTAAAATAGAATTAGGCTACATCCATTTTAAAACGCTGATGATAAAAGCATTCTGGTACGTAACTGTGCCACAAATAAAAAATAAGCATGTATATTTACATTATATATATTTATATTTACACAATTTTTCTTTGGTTATAGCTTAAAGTAGTGATGTTCAACCTGCGGCTTGTTTATGAATTTTTGTGGCCCATCGGCTCATAGCCAGAGAGAAATATAAAATCGTATTTTTTATTTTATGCAGACGAAATAAACACGAAATGCGATCTGCAATTTTTTTTCTATTTCTAAAAATGGCCATTGAAAATTATACTTAAAAAAATTGCGCATCACTGGCCTGAAGTATCAACTAACATATTAATACGCATGTATACATACTTTCATTAGTATACGATATGTAATTTTTTATTCATACCGGTATACATATGTATATGTATGTATATAGCCCGGTAAAAAATTGATCATGTATGAATATGTATAATATACATAAACATGTACAAATATTCATAAACATACATAATTTTATATGAAATATGCCCATACATCCTCTTTTCTCTTGTAAAATTACTTTTTAGTGTAATAGAAATAACACTAGCAACGTGAAAACATTAAAAATAATTAAAAGGGTAATTTTCGCACTATTTGTTCCAGAAAAAAAATCAAGTTTGAAGGAATGTAAAAGAATTACTTATGTACAATTATATATAAAATTATGTATAATTGTGTAGGAGAAATCAGGATAAATCTTGACAAAAGAGGACCAAGCTCCGATAACCTTAACTTTTCATTTTTCCAAACTTGTTTTTCTCTAAAACGGGCAATGCGAAAATTATCCTTTTAATTATTTTTGATTATTTAATTATTTTATTATTTAATTATTTTTATTATTATTTAATTATTTTTAATTATTTTTGATGTTTTCACATTATTATTACTATTTCTATTACACTAAAAAGTAATTTTACAAAAGAAAAAGAGATGTATGAATATGGACATATTTCTCATATAATTATACATGTTATGAATATTTATACGTGTTTGTGCATGTTTAGATTGTATATTTATACATATTCATGCATAAAAAATTTTTTACCGGGAGCGTTTCTACAGAAAAAGAAATTTCTTTTTTAATAAACTTATGAAGTAATAATATTAGAATAAAACGCTATGTTCCATTCTAGATATTATTCTAGAAATTGTAATAGAGAATTGTTAATTTTGTATATAGCGTATAAAAATCAATTTATTATTTACAAATATAATAAGTATTTTTGTTCTGAATAAAAAAATAGAAAAGAAGATTCATGTATTTTGTGACCCATTTCAATATGAAAATAGCTTGTATCTTGCTCTGCTTAGAAAGGGAACGATCTGAGTATCCTGTATTCAGTGCAACGAAATAATTTGTAATGTATTTTTTTAGAGAAATCTCTCGAACTAATTATTTTTATGTCATTGCATATTATTTGATGATATTAATAGATTATTATTATAAAATAAGGAGCAGTAAAACTCAATGTAACCTGTAATTCATGTTAGAATTTAAAAGAAAATACTATTCATAATTTTCATTAACAATAAGTGGAAATAAGCTTATTCGATCAAAGTTAATGTAAATATTTGTGCTTTTTAATAATACTTCTGTGTGAATTTATATACATTTGCCAATTCTGCAAAACTACGCTAATATTTTCGGTCTTGAAACAGTTTTGAATCGAAACTGCAATAGTAATACCGCAAATTAGATGTCAATAATAACTTTTTAAAATATTAACTAAACACTGTAACATTTTACGGTGTTTTAAACGTATACTTATAGCATTAATATTTAATTTGTAATTACTATTCCAACTGCCTCAGACAAACTTGCATATATAACTGCGTAACTATGTACACAAAGAAAATTATCTAAGCGTATTTCTATTATAAGGACGTACGTAAAATGTGATTGGATCATTTTCTTTATGCGGTTATGCAAATTTGTTATCTGGGTGGATTCTTACCAATTCTTAGTATTACGTTTATGATTTCATACGAATCAATTTTTAATATGTGACAACTCCGGTATTTACGCCGTACGAGAATTTACGCGGGGATTTACGTCGCAAAATAAAAAAAATTGGAGTAAGGATAATGCGCACGCAATCACTTTGCTGTATCAGTATATTTTATCTTTGTGTTATATCAGTATATATCGTATCGTATAATCATGCCGCGCGGCGCACGATAAACATTTCTGCGTTCGATGCGCAAAAGTCATAACACACGAGTGCAATCAATCTTATTACGATTACTGACGTATTAGCGTCATGAGTGCGGATCGACAGAGATAAGTATCGCGAACGATATTAAATGATATATTCCGAATCGAGCAGATTTTTTTCCGATCGCATATTATTTTATAATTAAAGTAACGATGAAGGAAAAGAAATTTGTATAATTTTAGGACTTATACAAGATTAGAAACGAGACAAACTTGGTAAGAATTTTGGTGTTCGTTTCAAGTGTGAACGATTGTTGTGTTTGAGTGACTAAAAACCGGCTACTCAAAATGAGCAATTTTACCGTGAAAGAATTGAAGCAACAACTGAAAAGTAGGAATCTTCCAGTTACTGGCTTGAAAGCGGATTTGATAAATCGGTTGCAAATAAACTCGTCATATCAGTCTTATACAAACTCGTCTTATACAAGAGGATCAAAGAAGAGTGAATTATGGGATTTTACTGTATTAGAATTAAAGGAGCAATTGAGAGCTAGGAACCTTCCAGTCACTGGCATAAAGGCGGATTTGATAAATCGGTTGCAAGCAAACGTGCCGTATCAGTCCCAGACAAGCGGATTAAGAGTCACATTACATAGACAATTGCAAACAATGGGTACTGACAGCAACTGTATCATCACGGCTTACGAGAAACCTACGATAGACGGCAAATTCACACATACTAAAACGGTAGCGCACACCACAAATTCGACGAACTTTGCAACAAGAACCTTTACCGATGTAAATAAGATTCGATTTGAAGATACCAAAATAGTGGGTGCCGCAAAGGTAACTAACGCGGCAGCAAGAAATTCTACGGATATAAATTTGATTCGATTTGAAGACACCAACGTGACAGCAGGTGCCACAAAAGCAACAAACGCAACAGCAGGTAAGTCTAGAGACCCTTTAGGTAGAGATCGGCCAAAGTTCTGGCAAGTGGCAAGATGTGTGAAACTGCAATGTAAGCCCGGATCCTCATACGGGCAACAGCGCTCTGACACCGAAGACTAATTGGTGAAAAGCCGGTTGTGGGGTAAAATTTACCTCCATCACCCGTTTTTCATCAATCAGCATTCAGGATTCACTATTTGGCCATATCGCGGGCGCTCCAGCCTGCGGGAGCCGTACAGGATAAGAAGAAGATAAGAAGAAGCATTCAGTATCAAAGCGCTGCTATCCGTATGAGGATCTGGGCTAACTGAATCCAAGGCATTTCAGTAAAATTATTTAAAGTATCACTGCGCATGCTCTGACGCTCGACGCAGCTTGACGATCCCATGTAAAAGTACCTTAAGGGTGGAGTCCCGTGATTCACGAAGTGTATTTATTGCGTATTGCGTAACTGCAAATCAGTCAGAAACGATCCACTGTTGTTTCGTGTTTTATTGATTATTGATTGGTTAATCTAAGTCCATAACCTTACTTTAAGAAGCTGTAAGTTGTAAGCGACGATATATCGGCCACAGAACTTATGTTTTTAAGCCGTAAGAAATTAGATTTTGCTCAATTCGCTTAAGTCTAACGGTTAAAGCCTAAAGACTGCGCAAAAACAGTTTAAACACAGAAATTATTGTCACTTAACCTCTTTCGGCTTATGACTCAAACCGAACTCTTGCCTTTTTGGCAAGACCAAAAGGTAAGAAACAAACAGCAAGAAACAGGAAACAAAGAGCACATTGTAGAATGGCTATTAAGGCCTCTTAAAGCAAAGTTGTGAATCAAGGTTTACGCAATTACACGATACGTATAAAGCAAATACGCCTTATGGGATATATTTCACCCTAATGCGTCGTCTACAATGGCAGTATCAGTAATGTATGAGGCTGTAAGAGTAAGAAATTAACCAATCACAGTCGATTATCCTTCTTACATTCAACTGTGATTGGTCAATTTCTTACTCTTCTCATCCATTATTGATACTGCCATTGTAGACGACGCATAAGAAACTCTACTAACGTAAAAGTGGTTCGATTTGTAGAGGCCAAAACGGTAGCGAATGCCACAGATACAACGAACGCAGCAAGAAGCTCTACCAATATATTTGGATTATTTGAAGACACCAAAAAGATAGCAGGTGCCACAGAAGCAATGAGCACGACAACAGGTAACTCTACCGATGTAAATATAACTCGATTTGCAGAGACGAAAATGACAGCGAGTGCCGAAGAATCGATGAATGCAACAGTAATGCTGATTCTACAACGAGTCTGTAATCGGAAATCAAGTGGTCTGTTTTCTGTTCCTGCACTAGACTGCACTTAGAACTCTCTTAAAGTCTCTCTTGTTTTCGACAAATATCAAACATCCTTCTCACTTTAAATTAACTATTGGCATCTATCCCCACTCTTCCCCCACCATGAGTTACCAAGTAATAGCGCAAGCCGGAGTCTGGCATCACTGCTTAGGACTACCGACTGTCAACTCGTCGTAAAATCAGCATAAGAAACTTTACTGATGTAAATATGGTTCGGTTTGTAGAGGTCAAACCGATAGCGAGTGCCACAAAAGTGATGAACATGGCAACAGGAAGCTCTGTCAATGATAATAGAAAGTTTTTATTTGGATATCCTAGACCAATAGCGAATACCGCAAAGGCAACGAATGCGGCAGCAAAAAGCTCTACTAATATGTATGGATCATTTGAAGACACCAAAATGACAGCAGGTACCACAGAAGCAATGAATACAACAGCAGGTAACTACCGACCCTGATAGCAAAATGTTAACAATTTGGAGCCAAATTGGCAGCAAACTCGATCAGATTTTGACTACAAAATACACCATAGCCATCTGTGTCTGCATTTGGTTATTTGTTAACAAAGCTTGCTGACAGATAATGCTAACAGATTGGTAGTAGAAATCGAGCAGAGTTTGCTCGAATCAAGTTCTGCTCTCAATCTGCCATCAGATTATGCAAGACTTTGTTCGGTTTCTGCTACCAATCTGCTGGCATAGCATGTCTAGCAGACTTTGTCATATTTCTGACAGCAATTTACTGACAATGTCAGACAATACCAAACTCTGTATACAATTTGTTGTCTTTCTGCAATCAAAAATTGGTAGCAGGCCCTGCTCAAAATCTGTCTCCATAGACTTTGCTATCCAGGGATGTAAATATAATTCGACTTGTAGAGACGAAAACGACAGTGAGTGTCGCAGAGTTGATAAATGCAACAGTAAAGGCTCATCTACATAGAAATCGTAAACGGTTGTAGGGTCTCAAATCGTAAGAAATTGACCAATTCTAGTCGCATTCTCCTTATTAATAATAATAAAAAAGAAAGGCTAGGAGCCAAGCAATAACCTTTTAATATTCAAACAATACATTACATATGTTTCGACGCCGGTCGGGTCATTATTAGTGTGTACATATATATCGGGTCATTATCAATGTGTACATATATATCATATTTAGTGATTCAAGAGTGAATTATTTAAGCATTTAAGATCTAGCTTCGACCGATATAGGGCTCTAATTTATCGATTGTGTTTCTCACATATACGATCTAAAAATGAGATTATTATCATTATCAATGTATTGAAAATAAATATGAATTTTGAACGAGTCATTCTTTAAAAACAAAGATATTGAAGAGATTAAAAATTTACTGTCTATTAAAATCTATTGTATTAATTTCCTGTGTCTTAGTCGATATTCCTGATCGCCAAAGATAGTGCAACCTTGATTTATTCGAAATATTAGTCATTTGCGGAAGTTTCTGTTATAATGCAGAAGCAGGCAAAAATGCGATAGAGTTCCAAGTTTAACATCTAAGTTTAAATAAATTGTGTCTTGGAACTCTATCGCATTTTTGCCTGCTTCTGCATTACATTTTATTAACTGACAATATAATTGCGACTACGATTTTCTTAACTGACACTTTAGGACTTGGCAAAGCTCAAATTTGACTTACATTAAGAACTTAGAATATGATCGATTTCCACAAGTCGAGATTCGTAACAGAAACTTCCGCAAATGATTAATATTTCGAATAAATCAAGCTTGCACCACCTTTAGCGATCAAGAATATCGACTAAGACACAGGAAATGAATACAATGGATCTTAACAGACAGTAAATTTTTAATCTCTTCAATATCTTTGTTTTTAAAGAATGTCACTCGTTCAAAATTCATATTTATTTTCAACACATTGATAATGACCCGATCGGCGTCGAAACATGTAATGTATTGTTTGAATATTAAAATTATTGCTTGGCTCGTAGCCCTCCTTTTTTATTATTATTAATTTATTTTTATTGAGCCATTTTATTACTTATACATTCTCCTTATATTTGATTGTGATTGGTCAGTTTCCTTAAGACCCCACAATCATCTACGATTTCTATGTAGATGAGCCTTAATACGGGATCTACAATAGAAGTAGCGGTCGTAAGGTTCTAAGTCGTAGAAAATTGACCAATCATAGTCAATTATTTCTTCTCATATTCGACTGTGATTAGTTAAATTTCTATTACTTAAGACTCTACGACCGCTACAACTTCTATTATAGAATCACGTAAGAAACTGTATTGATGTAAATATGGTTCGGTTTGTAGAAGACAAAACAGTAGCGAGTACCTCAGAGGCAACGAACGCGACAGCAAAAACCCCTGTTAATATGAATCTGTTTCAATTTGGAAACACTAAAACGACCGCGGGTGCTGCTGAAGCGATGAATGCAGCAGCAAGAAGCTCTACAAATATGAATGTGATTCGATTTGAAGATATCAAAACGACAGCAGATGCCACAGAAGCAACGAATACGACAGCAGGTAACTTTATCGATGTAAACATAATTCGAGAGACAAAAATGACAGCGGGTGCCGCAGAATCGATGAATGTGACAGTAAGAAACTCTATTGATGTTTAATATGGTTCGGTTTGTAGAGGCTAAAGCGGTAGCGAATGCCACAGAGGAGACGAAGGCGGCAGTAAAAAGCTGTGTTGATTATATATTTCAATTTGGAAAGGCCAAAACTATAGCGAGTGCTGCAGAGGCGATGAACGCGACAAGAAACTTTACTGATGTAAATACCATTGAAGGGACCAAGATGGCAGTGGGTGTCCCAGAGGCGATAAACGCGACAAAATACTCTATTGATGTACACATGATTTGGAGAGAGGCTGAATTGTACCGAAGAGAAAAAGAACTTGCTGAGCGAGAGTTAATGTTGGCTCGAAGAGAAATTGAGATGCTTCGACAAGCTCTGATTAATACGGCTACTCGCCCACAAAAAATATGTTGCTGTTTCGAGAAAATATCATTGGAAGATGAAGACTGTAATTTTATCCCAATGGCCAAACAAGATAGGTGCAATTGTAAGCAACGACCGGAGCATAAGGACCGAAGGCATCAACTCTGATCAACATTGTTTTAATTGTGGTCAGCATGATCATTCAGGAGCTGACAAAATACAATGGTGTTAAAGTATTTTAAGTTTTAAGTATAGCGACGGAAGGCATGTTGCTTCGGAATACCTTAAGAAAAATGAAGAAAAAAGAAATAGAGTTATGCCAATTAGAAGTATGAGAGCAGCTATCCTAGCTTTTTTCGTGACAAAATCAAAACTTCTTGTGCTACCGCCATCAACATTTATTTTAATAACTGTGTCCCTACTTGTTTCTCTAAAAGAGTCTAGAAATACGTTCCATGCATACTTGATGTATATTACGCATTGGATATTTTATATTGAGTTTATCTCCTACAAATTTTCAAAGTCTTATTTTGCATATTTCGTTTAATTAGTTGCATTTCATATTTTCAAAGATAACCTTATTTTATTTTTTGCTACAATGTCATTTTCAATTTTTATATAATATTAACGCGTCATTCTTGTCTAAAAAAAAAAAACAAGATAGAAAATGGTAGGATCTGCCAACAATCTTATCGTTTCCTATTGTAATTTATGTCTTACTTTTTATCTTTCAAAAAAGTATTATCATTTCTTATCATTTTCTATCATTATCTAATGAAAGCGAAATCGTTGCAATACGATAGAAATCTTACAATTTATTGTTCTGATAGAATTAATAAATTTTAAAAACTTTATTGTAATCAATTGCGTAATCAATTTATGCTAAAAGAATATATCTTAGCCTTGTATGAAAAACTACTGTTGAGAAGGTCAAAGAAAATGCAACTGGACAGTCTCACTTCGACGGATATCGACGACATGCAAGAGACTTGCATCGTAGAAAAAAAAAATCTTTTCCTTATTTTTTATAATCTTTTTGCCATATTATACTTCGTTAATTTCATATTTTTTATTTAATAATTATCCGATTATATGTAAGTAAGAAGCATTACTTTCCAGATAATGCAGTATTAAAATAATAAAATGTTTTTTCTATGCATCGACAGTTTTACTTTGCGATATACACGTAACTTAAAAATTAGCTTCCCACTTTTCGTCTTATCAAAATAATTTATTCAAAGTTTGCCAATTGCTATCTATTATTGAGGTATATTTATGTATTACAGTATAACTATTTGCATTATTTTAAATATTTTAATATTTTAAATATCTTATGTTAGATTTTTATCTACATGGTGACTATCATTTAGGCAATCTACTTTACAAAATTTACAATTCTCTCATTATGCATCACTCGATATGATCTCAATGAAAATTGAAGATCGTCTTCGAACGTGTGTATTAGAGAAAACAAAATGAACGTTTGACAGTTACGGCGAAAGGGCATTCGAGGAAGGTAACTTTCATTACCTTGCGACGTTCATTACCAGGTGATCAGGCGATCGTCGCGATGCAGACAATTTCTCCAAGCCAATCCGGCTACAATCCAGGGGATTGTCCTGGACGAGGCGAGACTATCAGGAGAACTGCTCACCTGTCTGCTTCCTCGCTCCTCGTAGATGCACTTTCACGTCATTACCAGTTCTCCACGGACGTCCGTGCGCACGATAGTGCACAGTTACAGACTGGTTCGGAGTCCGTAGCAAGGATGTCTCTTTCGTCTCTTCTTAATCCTGTCCCTTATTATTCTCCCGTTCTCATTTACACCTCCTTTTAACGTTCCATTTTGCTGGTCTTTCTTTGATTTTTCTTTATTTCTTCCTATATACATTCAAGTTCTGGTTGGTCCCGTTTTTTCTTTTTCTTTGATTTTCTATTTACAGACTTAAATATCTTTCATTATATTTGTCTTTTTTCGAACTCTCACCATTTATTTTCTTGCTTATGTTAAGATTGTTATATTTTCTTTTGTGCTATTTTCCTTTTTCTACTCGTCTTCGTTTATCCCGCTATCTTTTGTGTGACTTTACACTTTGCTGCTAATTATACTGTGGATATTACAAGCGACAATACATACTGTTCGATGTGTCGGAAGCGCATAACGGCAAATCTTGTGCAGGTGCCCGAGACATTTAAACTATTTAAAGAGATAATCACGCACGGTGTCGCAAGTAAACTGAACTTTTTGATCAGACGTAGAGTTTACGGTAATTTACTCCAACAGTATCTCAAGTCGAGCACGATATAGAATTGTTCTGGAGTGACGTCGAGGTGGATGCACTTTCACATCATTATTATCGGTGCTCTGATCAGCGTACATATGCAGATACAAGTATTTAAACAAGATATTCAAATCTCTTAATGGAGATTATAAATGAAATTAATTCCTTCAATATTATCGCATGTGTAGAGATATGTATTTCGTCGTCAAGTTGTATTTTTTCCAAATATTTTAATAAATCGTTTATTTTTTAGCATATACATATAAAATCAATTTATTAATTACGAATATACAATCAGTACTTCTATCTTCAATATAAGATCGACAAAAAGATTTATATATTTTATGACCCACTTTAATATGAAAAATGGCTTAGAAGTACTTGCTTTGCTTGGAAAGGAAACGAGCCTTGTTGTGCAGAAAGAAATTTTTTGATATACTACATCAAGCAAAGACATTTATATATTAGTGCCAGTTATTTTATTTCAAGGGTAACGAGACAGGTTTTAAAATCAGTGTAATGAAATTAATATGCGTGTTTTTCCGTCGTAAATTCCACATCGGTGAAGCATTAAATTAGATGTATCAAAAAGAAATCAAATATTTGTTTACTTTCTCTCTTAATTAGTCAATTATTTTTACGTCATTACATATTGTTCGATATCAATGGATTAATATTATGACATAGACAGTAAAGTTTAGTATAATCTATAGTTCGTGTTAGAATTTCGGAAAGATTATTGTTTATAATTTTATGCAAATATATTATTATATACAAAAAATCATATATAATTTAAAAAATCATATACATACACAAATATATATTTTAAAACAAACAAGTATATATATCGAAATGTATGCCACAAAAATAATAAGGCTAATGTCATGGGGATATGAAAATTGAAAAGTAATTTTATTTCAAATATATTTTATCTATTATAAGTTTTTTAAATATAAATCACTCACATGCGTAACATCATATTTACGTGTATGATGACTTTTACTACGCAATATTAGCCGATAATATTTTTAGAGTTTACATATAGTTAGAATTGTTTGTTTCTATATCGATTCAATTTTATGTTTAAACGTATCTGCCGATTGCTCTGACTCTATTACGAAAGCAACGGTAATCCGTGCGTCTCTAATGAAACGCAAATACGGTATACTCAAGACACAAATAGAAATCATGATAAACCATACTTAGATAGGAATTCAGCAGTGAAGATTACACTTTACCGTTATAAACCTTTATTCTTTGAATAATATATACTTCATACACAAAAATCTGCACATGATCGATTCTCATCGATGGATTGGTATCGAATGGTATCAATATATGTATGGGACGTCCTAGAATAATTTTTTCACAAGTTTTTCGTTCACAATTTGTATTGCAATTTTTATTGTTTAATGTGTTAAATTATCACATTTGTAGCTATTAATATTGTACGTTATTCTAACTGCAATTGATTAATAATATATGAATTAATTATGTTATATAGATTTAGTAATATATATTAAGTTCTATAATTGGGTAGTTTATTACTTATTAATATTTCTAATTGTATAATCTAATAGAATTAGTATTTCTAATTGTATAATCAGTAATATACAATTGTATTCAATCAAAAAAAATATTTCAAAAGTATATCACTGGGTAAAAGGTATTTGTTAGAAAATTGACGTTCGCGTTATTTCGTTCGCAATTCTGAATATTATTACCGTGCATTATAAAATATCGAAGATTTTAAGCTGAGTCCTACCGTGATTATTTTAAGTCACTTCGAAAATATACCGAGACAAAGAATGTGGAAAGACCAGTTGAAAGAGGCTAAGAGAATATAAAAGATATCACGATAACAAATAACAGACTCACCTTTACCAAGACGGAGACTTAAATCCCAAATCCAGTAGAGCCACCTTCCTCCGCGTAATTGCAGTTCTTGTTCTTCAAAAATTAAGACTTATAGAAGTCGATCACTCTAGCCGAGAAAATTTATGTCGATTGGTTTCTTCATCATACAAAACGTTATCTTCACTTGGAGAACAGAACTACCCTCGGCCGACAGCTGTCCGGAAGTGGCCGCTTCGACGAGCAGACTGATTCTTAACGCGCCTTCCGTACTCGAAGAAACATGGCTCGAGGGACAAGCCTCCTTTCCTCGTGTCGCATTAAGAAACAACCGTTAACGCGGGATACGCAAGTCTTCGAAGCGATCGTGGTATATAACGCCGTGCGAGAGTCGACCAACGATTGATGACCCAAGCGACGATGCTGTATGTGGAACCCTTCTCCAACCAGAAGAGAAGAGAAACGAAAAGAAGAAAACGAAGACGGTCTTGCAACAAATTGTGCGTGTCGACGTCGCGTAACGTCTTATCTCGGGACACAGTAAATGCTCTCGCCGAGATTGGCAAGTGAAAGTCTCGCTGAAATTATTTTCCTATAGCATATTAACATCAAAGTGAACGATCCTTAATATCGATATGATATGACCGATGACTGTATTCGAGTATCCCGTCATTTACGAAACATTCATCGACGTTTCAATTTATAAACTATTTCGATGCTCTCTTGAAAAATAGATTGATATTACTTGTGTTTAAAAAAATTAGTTATAATTTATTTAGATTTATACGTTAAGAAATTTATTACAAAATTTATTATTATATGAAGTTACGTAATTATTACCTAAATTCGATCTAGTGAAAAAAAAAAACAATAATTGCGGTTTCTATAAAATGGTCATTCATTTTAGACAATTGTACTGTAATTACTTCTACCAAAACTGATTATAATCATATCTCTACAGTTAGCATAATTTGATTTCCATTATAAAAACAGAAGCAAAGCATTGGTCGCTTAATTGTTGTTTATTTGTATAGACAATTAAACGATACATATACATGTGTGTACGAATTACATGTGTTTTTCTTAATTCTAATACATCGATATAATGTTTATATGTTCGGGTGAATGATCATATTAGGCGATTACATACAGGCGATATATTTTTTTGGGTCGATATGGATTAGCGCGAATGTTTCATTTTCCGTCTGACGAAACGAACGTGGACTATAGGAAGATGTCAACTATAGCGCGACTAACCGATTTTTTATATTCGAGAGTGATTTTTCGCGGACCGACAGACGGTCGAGACACGATAACCACCAATCGGTATTATTTTATGTCGAACATGAGTCCCGATTTCCCGAGCGTCGTTTAATTATTAAGATACGATCGTTCGTAAATCTTAAAGTACATTATTCAAAGACAGTATCATGAATCGCGCGGGATACCAAGCATTGCGTGATCACTTGGTACGTCATTCACTCAACAACAATCGACGTTCGATATGAATACCGATCATAAAGGTGCAATTTCACGCAGCGTCAAAACGCTAGCGGCTGTCTCCACTCTGTACATGACCTCCTATGGCTACAAGCCGTTGTTTTGCCGCTTAAAGTTCGAAAAGCACCAACTACAGCGGAAAGCAGTTTCGTTCATAGAATCATTTTCGACTATTTGAAAAATTAAAAAAATGAATTTCGGTAATGACAATGGCAGTGAACATTTTTTTTCATTTTCTTGCAATTTTTGCATAATTGCACAGCATTCGTTGTTTCCTAAACTTTTTAGATACTACCGATAGTAATCTATTTCGCAATGTTGCTAACAAAATACTGAGCAGTTTAAACGCACTTTGAAACGCATTCTTAATTGTCAGTTTCAAACAGGAATTAAATGTATAAAAAAAAAAACGATTTTATATTAACGATTATAAATCCAGCGGTTAGCGTTTGTCGCTCTATGAAAAAGTAGCAGAACTTTAGCGGCTAACATTTTGTCGACGGCTTCTTTGCTACACGGGAAACGTATCACAAAGTGAGAGTAGCCATTCAATTGTAGCTAGCGTTTTGACGCTGCGTGAAATTGCGCCTTAAGTCGGCAAGAAAATAATTAAAAAAATTAAGATAAAAAAAGAGGGATAGCAGGGACACATTTTCATTGTACGCATGCGTCATGAAAATAAAAATGAGAACTATTAGGAAAGATCGGGACAATTGGTTCTGACTCTTGAGTCTAGAATGCGGACATTCAACCGTAGTACTCGGATAATCGAGACTCTACTATGAAAGTTCACTTAATACTTTAAAATAATGCTCCTGCTTTTTGAGTTCCCTTGCTGTCTCTCGTGAGATCGAAAATGGCACGGATTCAGAGATCGGTGTCGTACCAGGCTGCGACCTGGTTGTTATCTTGCGGCGGTGCAGGAAGCTCTTCCAAGTGATCGAAACTCAAGTCACCATCATGCGCCACGTCCATAGTGTCCATTGCGCCATATGTCGATCCACCACCTATCTCTAACCCTTGCATCGAATCTACTGGTATCTGGTCATAACCTGTTGCAAGAAAAATTATTTTTTATAAAAAAAATTCATTTGTTCTTTGTCCAGCAATTACATCGATAAAAATTACACACTGCACGCAAAGTGCAGAAACTTCATTAATCAGTGAAGCATAACTAGCAAAGTACTTTGACAGTCTTTTAGCTTTACGAGATATAGAATTTGCTGTATGTCTTCAAAGTTATTACATATTTTCTACTAATTATCGTTTAATCAATTTATATATTTTATATGATTACTTTATAATTATAACGCTGAATATTTAGTGATTACCATATTTACTTAATTAAATTATGAAAATTTTTCATTAAAAATCTTTATCTAGTTGCATCAAACAAATTATTTAATAACAAAAGAATTACTTTTTCTGATAATACAAATAATCACAGATATGTAGAGAACAAGTATGTACAAATTAAAAAATTCTTAAACTTATTTTAATTACTAAAATTAAGTGATACAATATACGTAATATTGAAGTTCGATATTTCACATACCACCGCGCGCGTTATATGAGACAAATACAAAAAATTATTAAATATTAACAATATTTTCGATTAATTTTCAAGAAATTGATAAATATTTACAACACTTCCTTTTGGAGAATAAATGCAGGAATTCTTTTTTATTTAGTTACTTACAAACATCATCCTTCTATACGACTCCATCATAAAGTGCGTATTATAGCAGAAATAAATAATAAGAGAAGAGTAAGAGTATTTGCATACAAAACAATGTAAGCATGCATAGGTGAAATAACTTGAAAACAGTGTTCTACATATATGTTAAACGATGCATCCATAATTATAAATGAGGTAATGAGATAATTGTATAAATTAGATAATATTAAGAAGTATAAAATTAAATATAATTTAACTATTAAGGTCTTTTTTAATTCTAAATTTATGTAGGTAATTAAGATATTACCTACATAGATATATTAGATTAAGAATTTCATTATTATGCCATTACATATAAAATTGATAAGTGTAATTAAGAAAATAATTAAGAAAATATGTTTGTAGAAAAAGAATATTAAGCGATAGATGCGTATTTTTCTTAGTTTTAATAAAGACCATTTACGCACGCAACAAGTTCTCATATTCACTGTTATGAAAATTAAGTTATCAGATTCTTTTGTGGAATACATTTAATAGTAATAAGCGTGCTCGACAAATCTTAAATTTTTACATGTAACATTGAACATGCAGTTAAAATTGACAACCAATTAAACATCAAACAGTCAGATAACGAAAATCAGAAAAATACATGAAGACCAAATGTCACCTATGTTACTGCGAGAAACTGTTGATAGCCTGTATTTTAATTTAAGTCCATGGGTTAAGCTGCTGTTAAAATAACATACGATTAAATGCATTATTTCATATTAGAAGTAATGTCAAAGAAAGTAAATTTATTAAATTTCCTCGTATTTATAATGCAAAACAGAATTGGTTCGTGAGGTTGCATTATCGCGTATACAATCATTCCGTCATTATACGTCAAATGCAATTTGTCATGACGATTATGTACAAAAACACATTTTATACAAAATAAGATTTGTTTTTTATAACCATTTATAGCTCCGTCTACCCTTGATCGGATAAGTCGATTGTTCATAAGCAGCATTCGATGAATAAAATGACTAACATAAATTACCTTGCGGTTGATAACCTCGACCACCATGGCTGCTGTGTACGCTAGGAGGTCCTTGGCCATACATACCATCATAGCCTTGTTCAGGGCCAATCATGTCCTGAAGATTAGGTAGCTGAGGTCAACACAAAGCATAACTTCTAAGGGAGGGCGTGTCATAACATCTCAAAATACGGAAAAATTCGCGCTATAATTGACAAGTTTTACAATAATTAAAAAAAATGGCCAACGGGGGCTTGCACGAATAATAACATGAATGATAAAGTAATAAAAAATAAAAGGATAATTTTTTAAATAAACATCTGCAGAAGGAACAAAACGCATTCCCATGCATATTGTAATCTTGCAAATTATCAATTTAACTAATTGTAAGATTGTAACTGCATCTCGTCATCCATTGTTTCATTATGCATGATTGTGTTGATTTCTTTAATCTCTCACGATTGAACAAATATTGATATAAAAATGTCATGAAAATCTGAATCTCAAGTATAATAAATTATATGTTATAAAGCTTAAGCATGTAAAACTTAAAATTTTTAATTTACAAGTTAATGTAAATATATATTAAAGTGCATTTTTTGCGTGAAATAAGCAAATATTTCAAAACTGCTCGCTTATAAGCAATGTAAAATTTTATGAGATTAGTTTTTACATTGTGTACCCGCCATCTCCGTAAATATAATGATAAGTCTAAAGCGTAAAAACTAAACGCTATAGTACGTAAATGAGTACTGCAGATGACTTAGTGGTGCAAATTATATAAAAATAATGTACATGGCTTGTAAACAGCTGTGTTTGGAATTAATCTTACACGAGGAAAACCTTGTAACGTATAAATACCTGGTTTTTTTTTTAATAATTAGAGAGAAGTGTCTCTATAACCAAATAAGAGCTATTATCATAACGTGGCACAATTTACCGAACACAATGTAACCACCTAGAAGTGTTTAACATACTTCTATACTACAATATATTCATTTATGTAACATTACAAACCTGACTCCTGGCATGTACTTGGAAAAAGTCAATTATAAAAAGGCAAAGCTAATACATAAAATTAAAACTTTCTATGTTACATAGTGTTTGCAAGTAAATCTATTTCGCCACGGCACGAGATAAAATAACGTGCACTATTGTGTCCGTTCTTTACAATACCTGAAGATCTGGAGCCATGCTGAAGTCGGCATTGTTCCACAGATTTGTATCCTCACGGAATAAGGAATTCGTCAGCTCCATGGAAAGTCGTTTTTTGTACTCTTGGGGCTTGTCTTCGCTCATGCGGAATAGCACTGCCGCTGCATAAGTAGCCACACCCTCATTCCTGGAGTGTAGCAGCTCTGTCAGCGGGGCGGTTGCACCCTCCTGTTCTATTATTTCGGCGCCTTCTTTGTCAGCTGCCAATTCGCAAAGTACACCGGCTGCCACACGTTGAATATTTTCAATCTCGTTGAATAATAGCTGCGAACGAAAAAAGAACCATGTTATTAAATCGTGTAATTAAAGAAAAATATTTCTGTTAATAAAAAAAACTTTGTAGGCTATATATACAGATTAAGAAATTATATTCAATTATAACAGGGGGAATAAATGGAGAGAATTTGTATTCAATTATTATTTAAGGTCAAGATACAATTTAAGAAATTCAGAGAAAATGTTATAAGCATTTTCGTAAAAAAAAAATAGCAATACGTACTTGTACGAAAATCGGAATTACGTTCTGCGCTCGAATTATCATCCTATTATTGGACTCTCTTGCAAGGATATGAAGAGCACCTACTGAACCTTCTACTATTTCTTCCATTCGTACTCCATCTGCATATGCACCCGATGTTTGTTGACTTCCGGTACTAGCAACAGATGACCGTTGCTACAAATAAAAAATAGCATTGTTCTATTATATAAAAACTATAATAATATCAAATATATTTTTTATGTTAATGTTTTATTTATCTTTAAATAGCATATAAATAACAATAACTAAATACTTTCTTAATAGAGAATTATACAATTAAAATATTAATTATTATTATGCAATATATATTATATAATTTTATTTTCTATAATGACATACTCACTCGTTGAGTATCCTGGAATGCACGCATCAAGAGTCTCACAAGATGATGTATTGCACCGTGTTCGCGTAACGGGATGTGATTAGAAGGACAAAGAGCCAAGTTGCGGATTAACCCAATAACCGCTTTCACCAATGGCCAGCGCGATGGCGGGTGGAGTAATTTGACTATAACTTGAATACCATAATTTATCCGAACGGAATTTTGCGCCATTTCCGCTTCGCCGTGACGCGAGGTCAAGTGACGTAAGGCGCACACCGCTGGTTCGGTTATTTCCTCCCGATCACCGGCATTGATGATCGTACGAACCAGAGCGTCGACACCGCCAAAATTACATACTGCAACCTAAACAGAAAGTCTAATGTAGACCTTATACGATCAATATTGTTGATATTTCAGCTCAGTTTTATATACATTACAAACCTTACACCTTCAGTAGCAACAAATCATGATATTATTGACCCGAATTTCTTGATCCTCGAATATCAATATCGCTCTGTGTAGAGCATTTTGCTGTGATAGAGAATATTGATGTTCGAGAATGAAAAAATTTGGATCACCGTCAATATTCTACATTAATCTACCAATATTAACGCACAATCAATAATACTATCAGTACTTACAGTATTATTGATTGTGTGAGATTCCTATAAATTAGAGTGTAAGAGCATTGCAAAAAGATTTTATTGGACGTACTTTGTTACGCTGATTATTACAGGTCAAATTTGACAAAATGCCAGCAGCGCATGTAACCACATTCACGTCTGCTGATCCGAGCACAAGCACGAGACTCTGCAACAAATTATCGAGTCCATCAACCTTTGTGCCAGCGTCTGATAGATTACGCAATGTCCACAAACAATTTTGCACTAATCTTTGACTTGGATTTGCAAGATGCATGGCGAGTGCCTGCATACCACCAGCCTCCACAATCGCGGGTTTATTACTAGGACAAACAGACAATACTGCAAACAAAATAAATTATCTATTAATAAATTTTATTATAATCATGCAAAATTTCATCATAACGCTTTTTAGGCTTTCACGGGCATTATCTTCAAAGATACCAGAAGATTTTGCGGGATTATTTGCCATGTTTTATCCATTGCTAATGCCAATGTTTCATGAACCTTGCCGTTCACTTTATCAGGACGAGAAACACATTAACATTGAGCTGCTCCTCCAGAGAATTCCCTTTATGTAGACGCTGTAGAGGGGAGCGAGGATATGTTGAGAAAGAGAGGAGGGGGACCAACCAACCAGAAGTTTGGTTACGCTATGTAGACGACACATTTGTAATCTGGAGATATAGCAGTTGATGAACTTCACAAATTCTTAAACTTTCTCAACAGCCAACATCTCAAAATTCGATTCACCGTGGACATAGAATGGTAAGCTTCCCTTCCTGAATGTTCTTGTCACAAAGAAGGTTGACGATAAAATGGCCATAAAATCTACAGGAAATCAACGCACAACTGATAGATACTTACATGCCGAGTCACACCACCACCCAGCTTAAAAACAATCGGCAATACACTCACTTGTGCATAGAGCATTGAGTATCTCTGATAAAGGACATCTACAAACAGAACTCAACCATTTGAAACAAATCTTACAGTGGAACGGATACAATAAGAATATGGATAGGAAAATCGGCAAACAACGAGACAAAGAACAACTTAGACACACAACCACAGAAAGAATTAAACAAAAAAGCCTCTTTATTTTCCCTTATGTAAAAGGAACAGGCCGAATCGGCAGGATTTTGAACAAATACAACATCCGAACCATTTTTAAATCTCCAAGAAAGATCGAGCAAATCTTGAGAAGTGCGATAAGACATCAAATACTATTCGATAAAACGGCTACTACAACGATATTTTCCGGGGAAGTACAGAGAGGCTCTAGAAATATAGAAACATCCAGACAATTTGAACAGAGATTCAAGATTATAATGTAAGTACGATATGGAAGACTACTCTCTTGACAAGCCAAAGAATCCCCCTCCTTTTTTCTTCAACATACCCTCACCTCCCTCTACAACGTTTACATAAAGGGAATTTTCCGGAGGAGCAGCTCAGCTTGATGAAGTGAACGGCAAAGTTCACGAAACGTTGGCATTAGCAATGGATAAAAACATGGCGATAACCCGCAAACCTTCTGGCATCTTTAAATTTCATTATAATTTCATAAGATTATTGCGATAAATTAGGGGATCAAATTACCTTTCAATACTCTCGAAGTGGTCCACAACAATTTCTCATACTCATAAGAGCGCATGATGCGAACAAGCTCTATCGGACCTTGCGAAGCAAGAATAATCAGCTTGCTCTCCTGATTTCCATATGCCAGAATCTGCAGACAATCGGTAACAATGGCTAGAAATTTAACGTTATTCCGATGAAGTAGAGCGACCATTTTTTGTAAACCACCAGCAAGGCGCACGGCCATCTTAGAGCCGTCTTGGTGAAGTAATAAGTTGTGTAGTGTCGTTATTGCGTAAAAGAGAACGGACTCTACTGGGGAACTCAGAAGTTTTACAAGCGCAGGAATTCCGCCACTCTTGAAAATAGCTAGCAAGCCTTGTCGATGATGCGATAAATTGTGCAAGGTGCCGACTGCAGCCTTCGTCGATTCTAAATCCTCGCTGTTAGAAATAGCTCGCACCAAAGCGTCTACCATCTGCATGCTGTTCATAATAGCATGACGGGAGGCTTCCTTCTTAGACAGTTGGTGTACCATCATAGCCGCTTGAGAAACAACCACTTGATCCTCATCGTTCAACAACTTGATCAATTCTGGAATAGCGCGCGTAGCAAGATCAGCATCGTCCTGATAATTTATCAAATTGACAACAGCATGCTTCAGCATTTGACTCGGTTCGGCCAATCTCTGTACAGCGGTGGGCTGTGCGGGATCAAATTGCGTGGAAGGTATCTCTACACCTTCCTCCAGTGTTTCAGGAAACATAGCAGCACGCACACGTTGTGATCGAGTGTGACTCAGTTGCTGATTCATTTCTAAAAGATGTCATACTCTCATACACAATATCCAACTTTGCAATGATAACATCGGATTTACGAAGGTAGTAATAGTCTCACCATCAACTTGATCCTGTGTGAAACCCTGTGCAAATCCTTGGTCCAGATCGAACATTAGCTGATCGCCTTCCATCTCTTCATCTTCCTTGCCGGATAGAGATGGTGCCTGAGTGACAGCGCCGGAATGGATACCCGAGTCATTCATATAGGAATTTTGTTGCCACATCAGCGTCTGTTCCTTGGCAGAGCCCATGGGCAAGTTGCCCGGGCCCTGATAATTTCCTTGAGACACTGTAATTCAAACAAACGTAAGTCCCACGCGCGTCCTCATTGCGACAAATTCTATCGCGCGTATGAACGTGACTTACTCGGTCTAGATTGATTCGTCGACATTGGATAACTCATGATTCCGGCAAGAGCTTATCTCGGTACCTAAAAGAAACAAAAGCAAGACTGTCAAAATCTACAGATGCTACGAATGCACCGTTCTGCGGTACAGGTCCTCGTCACGCGGCTACTCCCTGCTCGCGCTATTCCAATTATGCAAAAAGGAAGTGACAAGTCAACAATGTGAAAAAAGACCAAACGCGAAGCGACATTCCTATCGTCTGACGCGAGACTGGAATACTCCGAGACCGAGTGGTGGTTTACCGGCTCGGTGAGAGACAATCGCATTCATTCCAGATCCCACCGAGTGCTTCGAGAAAAGAATGAACGAGAGAAATCGCTTTAAAACGACATACGTTCGTTAAAATGTTCACTTGCGTGACAATACAACGGTACGGCGGGTCAGTGCATCCCGCTGCGACAGGGAAAGATGCTCCCGCACGGAATGTGGGCGCGATCGAAGGGTCCTCTCCCCTCCTCCTTCCCTCTCGCTAACTCTTTCTCTTTAGCTCTATTCTCCCCTCCTCTCTGTCTCGCTCTCGCGTCGCACAGCTTCAGGCCTTGTGGGTGTTCGCACGGCCGGCCGCGATCGAATATGCGTCGTGCCGTTGCACCCGTCGGGTGTAGCCGCGAGATGCGGGAATTACAGCGGAGTCCCCCGCGGAATTTCGGGTAGGACGGAGGAGCGCTGGCCGCGTGACATAACGAGAGAACTGCGAGGGAATGCGATGTGTCATCATTTTCTGACAATCGACGAGGTCTCGAAGGAGGGGGGAGGAGAAGAGTGCGGGGGTGGCAAAGGGAAAGGCAATTGGCATGTGTGTACGTGTATGTATAGCACGTACAGTAGGAACATACGTGGCGTTGTCAGCCGATAAAAAGAGCGACAAGGATGAGAAGAGATAGATGAAAATTACCGCGAGAACGCGCAGCATCGAGATTAAAGGTTTTGTCGAACAACGAAAAGAATTCACGTTGTGGTGTATGAGACACCGACGCGCATGTTCGTGTCGGGCGATCCGATCGACTCGGAACCCAGCTCGAGCGGAGAATTCTCTTTGACGCGCCGTTTGAGGCTGAAACGAGAGACGTTGAGATTTACGGATCAAAGTAGCGGAAGAATTCTCGAAAGAATCAAATAGCGAAAGCTTTTCGCAATCTTTTGCTCCGTGCAGGTAACTCTTCGAGTGTCGGAAAAGGCCGCTATTTTATTTGTGCGTTTTCGTTGTACGACTAATTTTTCAAGCTTTTTAAATGGCTATAGGGAATAGACAGATCCGAGGATCTCTCTGTCCCGCACACATTTGTCGTACGACAAAAACGCACAAATGAAATAGCACCCAAAGGTTTGAAAACTATCGTGAATTAGCGCATGCATGTTGCAGCAGCCTCATTCTTTCTTTCTTTCTTTCTTTCTCTCTCTCTCTCTCTCTCTCTCTTTCTCTGTCTTTGGAAAAGTATTCAACGTGCCGTAAATTCTGATAAATTCTGAGACGCCTTGTATAGGAGTAACGCACGTCGGAGCGTTCGGCCGGAAATTAGGGCGGATTTATTACTCTGGCGTGGACGACAACAGGCACTTTGACACACCCAATGTAAACACACACACACCCGCGACGCGGCGACGCTCCTCTCCGCTGGCAGAAACGGAGCCAGGCCAGGAGCGAAGAACTCGGCCGCAATGGCGCACCGCGCGGGCCGACACTTACCGTGCTGCGTGCGCGACTCCGCGTCCCCCGATTATCCGCGAATCCCGTTCAGCACGCGACACCGATCCCGGACGGCTCGCAATTCTCGCGACTGGCGAGCGACAGCCTCCTCCACGTCGTCGTCGTCGTCGTCGTCGTTGTTTGACACCACGTTCACGCACTATTGTTTCACTACAAGTCGACCCGACACTCCTTACGAAGTCTCAACAACGATTTCACTGTCCAAAGAATAAAGATGGCGGAAAGCGACGCGCATCGGATACATGAACGCCACCTGCCGCCTGCGCCGACCTGCAGCGCCGACGGCCGATCCTGAATTGTTGCTGGAACGAGAGATGGATTTCTCTATCTTTCCCTCTCTCTCTTTCTCTTTTTCTCCTTCTCTTTCATCTTGGCCGGCGGGGCATCGAACCGC
>NW_017257195.1:137192-160415 GCF_001594055.1 Mycetomoellerius zeteki
GCGGAGCAAAGACGATGTCGTTCTCGGAAAAAGTTACGATAATTTCTAACGAAAGAAGAAAAAAAAGTTGGTAAACAAATTTTTATCACAATTACGAAAAAAATAACATCAAAGAAGCAAAAAACGACGAATTTGAAAGTTTTTATGATATTAGATTTTAGAACATCGGTAGCAAATTTTTCTTATATGTTATTATCACTCGAAAGTATTATTCAGTTTTCAGCATTTTGTTTAATTTCTGTATGAGAATGATTTTTTTATTTTTTCCACCAATATTACATTATGTAAAAAGATACTTTACATTTAGATTATTTACATTTTACATAATATAATCAGATCGTATTAAAAAAAAAAGTACAATATGTGAAATTGACAAAATAAAATATGGCAAGAAGATTACAATCTTGAATCATTGAAGATATAATATTCTTATCTGCTATATTATATTTTGTTAATTTCTTTTTTATTTATAATCTGACCCATACAGCACCGTAAGATCAAAAATATTTCAAATATTCCAACTGGAAAGTGAAACATTTTATAAAAATTGTGAAATATGTCTGCAACATGGTAAATGTTTACTTTAGGGGACCCAGCTTCGATGACCTTGATTTTAGGGGATCCAGCTCCGATGATCTTGACCTTGACAACATATGTCAAGGTCAAGATCATCGGAGCTGGATCCCTTAAAGTAAACATTTACCAAATATTGTTTAAGTATCAATTAAACATGTATTTTATCATTTTTGAAGTACTTAAAATTTATTAAGAGATTTGTGATCTGTTTACACAGACTACAAAACTTATTGAAATAAACTTAAAGTATTTCTAAAAAATAGTAATTATATTGCCAATTATTTTGATTAATTAATCACATTATATGTATAAGCACATATACATAATTACTATTAAAAATCATACCTGCAGTTTCCACACAATATCATTATTCATATACAAAAGTTTTTCACAATTAAAGCAGAACAAATCACAATAACATTAAAATGACATTGTTAAACTGAATCATGATTGATAAAAGAATGATTTTTAGTAAACATTTTGGAACCATTTTAACATCATGATGATTTTTTGTTCTGTTTAAATATGTTTTTCAATTTATTGCATATGATAGATTTTAGAAATATTTCTGTTAAAACATTTCATATGACATATTGCAGAATCCTTTCAGAATTGTTGTACATGAGATATGAAAGATTGAAACATTTCTGAAAATTTTCCGCATTAATCAGTGCTATATGAGGATTATGCTATTTAAGTACTATAAAAAACTTACCTTCCATAATGCAGTATTAAGATAGAAAAAAGCCTTTAAACCTTTAAAAAAGCTATTTTCAAATTGCTATATCTTGAAAACGAAAAATTATATCTAAACAAAATAAAATGTTTTAAATCTAAATGTTGATACTTTTAGTGACATTAATGAAATTTAGAAAAAAAATTTACTGACAATGCAACATCATAAAATATTGATACTTTTAAGCAGTGTTGGAACGTATCTAGGTAAAAGTATCTAGATATTTTAGCTGTACCTAAGTGCATTACATAGATCCTTATAGGCGGAGATACCTATATCCGTATCTAGTTATTTTTTTATACGGTATCTTTTAAGTTTTAGATACATAGATACAAGGTATTTATACACAAATACTATCGCCGTCATTAAGAGTGCCTTCCTACAAGCGACACAGTATAACACAGATCATCTCATCCTTGTTTAACATTGACGAACAACAAGGATGTAATGATACATTGTGCCTCATACCGTGTCAAATCTGTGTAGCTTGTTGAAAAGCATACAAAATCAACTCAGAAATTAGCAATCTAGTATTAGTACCTATGTGCTGATATACTAATTAAAGACCGATATTCTTATTAAAGCTGTTCATTAAAACTAAAAATTTATGTAATCAAGAGTAAAAAATTGATAACGAGTAGAATTAATTTTATGATTTATCAGTTTTATAGATATGCATATGCATGTACATAAAACTAAATAATACTCGATTTTTATTTAAAACTATTAATGAAACCGATTTTAATGTTATAGTCTGGGTTTTGTTAAAATAAACAAATAAAATGTGATATTTAATTTACGTTGCTTATTACTTCTACTTTTCCTCTTTTCCCCCATTTTTCCTTTTTTTTTTGTTGAAAGTACCTAAAAAATATCTAAATTTTCAGATACTTTTTATTTATATCTGTATCTATACTTAGGTAATTGTAAAAAAATGTATCTATACTTATATCTAAATACTTTTCCCACACAATACCTATATCTATATCTGTTCCAACACTGCTTTTAAGTGATATTAATGAAATTTAGAAAAAAAATTTACTGACAATGCAACGTCATAAAAATACCTTTAAAATCGTCGTTTTTAGCCTCTTTGGTATCATTTTTTTTTAAATTGTGACGTGATAGACTCTGGCCAACGAATTCGTATTCAACAGGCATAAATAGATCGAAAATGCTTTACATTTATGTTGCAAAAAAGACTTTGTTGGACAGTGTAATCAAGGATGATATAAATAAGGACTGATATTTATACTTATAACATTCTAATTTAAGAATGTGTGTGTGTGTGTGTGTGTGTGTGGAATTAATAAAATATACTTCAATTGTTTTTATTGATATTAAACAAATAGAAGGACTCTTTATATAAAAAAATTTTTGCGTATTGACTCTTACTTCGCCCTTTATTTGTTGTTTTTATTGATCTTAATAACTCGATGTTTATTAGAGATATAATTTTTTAAATATATTGAAACATATGCATATATGTTCCACTGGACATGAAAGGGTTAAACGTGTGCAGCTTACCAACGACGCGCCTGAAGTCGCAACCGGATAAACAACGGTGTATCAAGAAGAAGGCATCAGGTGCGAGAGAAGACACTAGAAATCGTTCCAAAAAAATTTCGAGAAAACGCGTTGGGTTTACGTGGAATATGTAGCATTTTTATTATTGTTATTATTATTAAGTATTACCTATTAATCCTTTAAAATTTTATCAATTAAGAAAAGAAATTAAAAGTGGAAAAAAATCTGCGAATCAATATAGAATATTATTAAAAACATTTTATTTCAAACTTTAAATTTATTACATAAATTACATTTGCATTATTACGGCCACTGTTTTCAAAAATATTATTTTTAATAATGTTTGAAGAATATGTTTAAAGCAGATTTAAAGTAAAGTCTTGGAACATAAATTTTATAATTTTTAATGATTTACTTAATTATAACTGTTAATTTACATCAGCTCTATTTTTATGAATTTGAATTAGTGAAAAATAAAAAAAAATGTTTTATATTTCTGAAATTCCTTGCGACTACTACTATACAAAAAAAGGTATATGGTACATTATAAGTGTATGTGTATAAAGTATGAAATTGTCTTTTCAACTTTACTATTAACAGTTTAATTTTGCTGTAAACAAACTCAGTAATTAATTACATTGTGGACCGGTAATAGATAATTCGCGATTGAGGCCTTTAATCGGGAGAGAAGCGATCGAAACGAACACAAACGACAGCAATTTTTTAATGGATCCGCGGGTATTTGTCCGGTTGCGCGCGCGTGCGACTCGAAAATTCCTGATCGAGACCGGCGAGTAAATCGTGCCAAGCGGACAGCCAGAATGCGCACAAAATAACAGACACTGGAGAGCAAAGTAAAATATACTGGCCGTTTGGCGGGAACACCATTCGTTATCGGCTGCGCCCACGCCGATTAATTTTCGGATGCGTGATGGCGGTAGCGTTCCTTCCGTTTCGAGCGGTGATGATACATTTTATGTCTGCGCTGATATTGAGCTGGATAACTGAAAAAAGTGGAAAAATTTCCTTCAGAATATACGGCGGCCGACCGATGAAATATATTCACAAAAGCGCGCAATAAATCCGCGTGGATTCGTCGCCACAATTAATGATAAATATCGATTAAGTTTTTTTTTTATAAGCGAGTTCGCAGATCGAGAGATGCGCCGGATCAAGCGTCGCGTTTTTAATTATTCCGGGGACAGGGGGGAGAGAGAGAGAGAGAGTGAGAGAGGAGAGAGGGTCGACGATCGATCCCCTTCGCATCACTGTTTTATATATATGGTCCTGTTTTTGTCGCTCTGTCGATGGAATATGTATCGTCGCTTCCAAAAAGCTCATAAAATACTGTAAAAGCGACATTTTATTCGGACACTTTATCACAATCGGAACGCAGATAGAAGATAATAAACTTGAACTTTATTTCGGATTGGTAATGCGCATCGATAGGCTGACGTATATGCGTATAATCGTTAACTCGCTCCGTAAAATACACGGCTCGTAATTACGCGAGGTAACGGTAATCCGCCGCGCGAGCGTTAGGCAAATATTTATCATGAAGATGTACCATTGATCGGCGATAAACCAGCCGGTTTATAGGCTGACTGTTTATCGCGCGCGAGGACCTCTCTCCTCTTCTTCTCGCCTCATTCGTACGCGTATATTTTCATGCCGAGTGGAAAAATGTTTGATCAGGATGGACTTGGCGCGGCGGACGTAATTATATACCTGTTAACGAATGAAATATCACCGAGTCGAGGAAAGACACTTTCTGATTTATGAGCGGAGTCTTATTTGAGAGGGTGGAACTTCGCACGGCGCCCTGATAAGTGTCGCCGATAATATGCTAATAATGATTTGTGGTGATGGAGACTTCCGCGTTAATCTACGTAAACGCCATGAAGTCGATCCGCGATGGGAATTTAGAATGTTCGAACCTCGACGGGGTGAAAAATACCGCGGCGTTCCTCATGCCGAATTGAAGGAGATCGTTAATCATCGATACTACGTCGTCCGTGTGTCGTCCCAGACCTTCTTGAATCCTCGAAAAGACCCGATTCTGCATATTTATATTACGTTATTCCTACATTTTCTCTGCATCTTTCAATTTTTATCTGTACTCACCTTCTTCTTTCTTTATACGTTTTGTTCTCTGTTTCGTTATTTTTTATTTTTTCTATTTAACATATTTTGTTTAGATTATGCGCATACGCATTAATTATTACTTTTAATATATAATAACGATTAATGAAAAAATATCGCGCACATGAGAAATAAATACATCCAGAAATATATTCGTTTTTTATAAATTATAAATATAAATTATAAATTATAAATATAAATGAAAGGTTTTTCACAAAATCAAACAATTTCAAAAATTTTTCAGAAAACGAAAAGACTTCTCATCTTCAAATCGTTTATTGTATAATAAATATGATACTTTTTCTCTTGATAGAAAACAATTTGACAACTCAAATTTGAAAAAATGGATTTATTTGGTATTTGTGGGAAATTTTTCAAATTTATTATATTAAATAGCATTCCAGTTAACTGATACAAGAAAAGATGGGAATTTTCTGTTCGGCAAATAAATGATTAGAATATTCATTCGACCGGTGGATTTGCCCGATAAAATTTGCTACATGAAAAAGGGAAATTATGTATGCAGCGTGTGTCAGACAAAAGGAAACCAAGCTTTCGTCTGCAGGAGATGCTCCGCGTAAGTACAATATATTGAACAGGCGAACACACTTTTACGATGATTCACGCCGAGTAGGAATGCACGCACTTTTTGTACAAACCGCCTATTTATGCACGCGCCACTCCGCCACACGGTATCTTCTCGTAGGTTTCATTTATTTACGAGCCTGAAGGGATGGAGGACGATCTAGCCCACGCCTCGCCATATCGAGAGCATTGCTCCCTTTATTCAGATTGGCAAAGTCGCGCGTTACCTACTTTAAATTCGGTACGGTGACACGGAGCAAAATCATCGCGGTCGTTTATTACCGCGCGTTTTACCAGCTGCGCGTTTGCGCGCACCTTTCACGTCGGAGGACATCCCGATAATAATATCATCGAAAAGACGTGACAACGAAAATGTATATCGTTGTGCGCTTCATTATACGACTCGTACACTGCGATACTACGTTCCATCCCAATTTAGAAATTAATATAAAAAGGTACTGTCCTCGATATAGAGGAACGCAATTAATTGTTTTATCAACTAAGTAGGAGAAGCGTTAATTGCTGTCAAAGTTAAATGTTGCAATAATATACATCTATATGTATTTAAATAAATTTACCTCATATATGACTGCGCACTGATTACTTTCGGACTCGCATAATCAAATTGAAATAATAAATAATCCTTCTCAAATTAAATTAAATTAATTTATCGTTTATTAAATGCTATTAGCATCTTAAAATCTGTAAAGAACTTATTTTATTGTTATAATTTCTGTTAGATTTCTGTTAGATGTTAGTAAACATTTTTTAAAAGATCGAGTTTTTAAACAGAAGAAAGAATTATTCTATATATTGAATATGCATCGATCCATCACGTAAAATTGTCCTTTACCTTTCCTTTCGCAAGTAAGGAGCCTTCTGCCACTCAATGCAGACATTTCTCGAATGCCAGACGATTCTGCACGACAAAGATTCGCAACGTGTTACACGCAGAACGATCAGGTCGGCATCGCCGTGTGATAGATGCCTGCTCAACGATGTGTCCACCCACTTACGCGCGGCGCATTGCTGACACGAGCGTTTATGTCTACATAAATTCTCATTTGAGGCCCGATAATAAAGTAGACACATGTTATCCTGTTCGGCGGACCGATCTAATCTATAGATCACCGCGAAGCGCAATGAGAAATCAGGATCGGCCGCAAAAACCTCAAGAATCTGATATTTAAATATGAGCAAACCTTCTACCCACTATTAAATTTGTTCAATTTTTACAATATCAATGAAGATTCATGTATTTGTAACAAAAAGGAAGATGTTTCCATTTAAAATCAATTAAAAACATTTTTCTTTTTTTGTAAAATATTGAAAGTTGCACTTAGCGTATCAGCCCTGTAAGAAAAGGTGAAGAGAATAAACGATTAAAAGTTAATAGGGGTAATAGTTTCACCCCACCGATGAAACTAGGCATGTATATTTATGCGTATCTATATAAGGCAGGCGTAAGCATGTCGCATGCTATACAAAGACAACATCCTGCGCGTACGTGCACACACGAGTGCGCGGTAAGACACCCGGCGTGTTTAATTATATGCATTCTCGGAATCTGCGAGGATTCACCTTACCTAATCCATGCACATTTCAAAGCTTCGTGTTTACGCATTGAAAGGGAGAAAGAAACTGCGCGCTGTACCTTATTTACAAGTTCTCTTCGGGTAATGCGAAAATATTGGTCCTCGATTCTTCTTTTTTGGCTGCGTTTCCTTGAAAAGGCAGATTATAATTTTATCGAAAATTGTACCAAAAATAAAAAAGAATATTTACAAAAAGAATAAAAAATTTTTTTGTAGCATATAGAGTACCATAGAAATATTCTTGGTGCAAATATGTAATTTGGTGAGATATATAATTTTTGTAAGTTTGATTCTCGATGATACGCCGAAAAATATAGTTGAATTGAAGTCAATCAGTTCATCTGCATGAACGAAGACGGAAGCTCGATTCTCGCATGTCTATAGAATTGAAATCTAAATTCGATTTCATCATTATATACAACGAGCTTTGGTAGGATGCTCGTTTTGTCTCAGCACTCGGTTAATTATCTTCACAGGCTTTGAGAGAAGCCCTTCGCGCAACTTGTGGGACTAGATGTAGCGAGAGACGATCATTTTTGTGGCAAGTCCGGGATGCAGATAGGTGGAAATGACCACTGGCCTCCCGTGGGATTAGAAGGACGAAGAGACCGGGAGAAATCGAGCCTCCAACGTTCCAACAGTCGTATCGTCTGGCGCGCTTGATGGAGTAGTCTCACGGCTAATGTCGAGCGAGGGTGAGTACAGCCCACGACGTGGACGACGAACGATGCCTGATTCATCACCTCGCCCAGTAGACGCCCAGTGCGCTCACGTTACTCCCAAGACGCAAACAAATCAACGTACATTCGGAAATCGGAAGAGGAAGCGTGGCGCGCGGCAGGACCCGGCTGAGTACCAGTGGTCGTCAGGATCGATTGTAACTGGTACTCTCGAGGGAAGGAATCTGACTGCTTGCTGTATCCTTGAGAATCGCTAACGTTTGTGCGCGTCGACGACGAATTTGTAACACGTTTTAATCGGTATGCATCAAAAGAATTTGATTGAATTTCGAGATATTCTTTTCTTTGTATCATAATCTGATAATTTGGCTCTTTAAAAAAAATGATCTTTGTCAGAATAATTTATAGTCCTCAATAAATAACATTTTAGATTTTATATACTAACCCATTACAAACGCGCGCTCCGCGCTCTCTGATCTGCGTCTATCTATGATAGATACGTCGCCACCCCCACTTAATCAAATCTTAGTGAATAAATTATATAATAATGCGCTATTTATGCGCTTTCAAAATCCGCAAGAAAAAACTTTTGCGCTCATTCCGTTTATCTAAAAAAAACTTGTGTGGGCGGGAGGGGGAGCTGAATAGACTGTGTCAGTCAGCCCACATACGTGTTAATAACAACCGATTTGGAAAATCATATACACAGGATTTATGTGCTATTTATGCGCTTTCATATTCACATAGTTTTAATTTTTGCGCTGCATTCCTTAAGGGACTGTCCTCTTGGAGCAAACAGTCATATTCATCCTTAAGTCGTTTAAAATTGCAAAATTACATTGTATAACAATGCAAAATATATTTTCGATTTATGCGCTACTATATTCAAGCAGTTTCGGTTTTTGCGCTGCAACCCTTAAGGAACTTTTTTCTTGGAGCAAACAAACGCATTCATCACTAAGTCATTTATGAGGGCAACTTGAAAAGTTTCTTAAGTCACACAGAGATAGCGCGCGTATCGCAAAAAAGACATAATAACCAAAAGGTATATCATCTTTTAAGGTTGCTGTAAAATTTTCAGACAATTGCGTTCATTAGTCATTTAGTTACGAGCAGTTAAACAAAGCAAGTCAAACATTTTTTCAACAATGGACAAAAAGGAGTTTCGTGCAGTGATAAAACACTATTTTTTGAAAGGAAAAACAGCTACGCAGATTCAAGCAGAGTTGCAGGAGGCACATCTACTCCTTCATTACCAATCATCAGTTTTTGAGTAAACGAATTTAAACGTGGTCGTACCAACACCGATGATGAACCAAGCAGTGGACGCCCGAAAACTGCTACCAACGAAGAAATGGTCAATAAAGTGCTCGATATTGTTATGAGTGATCGCCGTTTGAAGTTGCGTGAGATAGTAGGGATGGTAGGCATCTCAGAAGAACGGGTATTTCATATCCTGCATGAAATATTGGGCATGAGAAAGCTGACGTCGCGATGGATGCCGCGTTTGCTTACAGTGGAGAATAAATGCGTGCGTATGACCATCTCTAAGGAGTGTTTTAAGCTAAGTGGATTGGTTTAAGCGCAACCCACGAGAATTTTTTCGTCGATATGTGACCGTAGACGAAACATAGATTCAACATTACACACCCGAAACCAAACAATAGTCGAAGCAATGGACTTTCTCTGGTGAACCGAAGAAAGTCAAGTCAGTTCCATCGGCTGGGAAGGTCATGGTCACCATTTTTTGGGATTCTAAAGGCATCATCCACATCAACTACTTAAAAAAGGGAAAAACGATTACGTGAAAATACTACGCCGACTTGCTGGGCCGTTTCGACAAAGAATTGAAGGAAAAACGCCCTCATTTGGCCAAGAAAAAAGTGTTGTTCCACCACGATAACGCACCATCCCATTCATCCGCAATTGCTACCGCAAAATTGATCGAATTGCTGCTCCATCCACCGTATTCTCCAGATTTGGCCCCATGCGACTTCTTTTTGTTCCCAAACTTGAAGATTTGGCTTGGAGGAAAGAAATTCGCGTCGAATGAGGAGGTCATCGCCGCTACGAACGCCTATTTTGCAGTTTCAGCCATCGTACTTTTTGGACGGCTTGAAGAAATTGGAGAACCGCTGGACAAAGTGTATTGAATTAAAGAGAGATTATATTGAAAAATAAAATGAAACTTTTCCGGAAAACTGTTGTTTTCTTTTCAACTTAAGAAACTTTTCAAGTTGCCCTCGTATAATTACAAAATTACACTATCTAACTATGCAAAATATTTCTTTGATTTATGCGCTATTACCCTATTATTTCTAAGCAATTTTGATTTTTGCGCTGTAACCCTTGAGGCACTTCCCTCTTAGAACGAACAGACATATTCATCCCTAAGTCGTTTAAAATTACGAAATTACATTATCTAACTATGCAAAAAATATCTTCGATTTATGCGCTACTATTTCCAAGCAATTTCGATTTTTGCGCTGCAACCCTTAACGGATTTCTCTCTCGGACCAAACAATCATATTCATCTCTAAGTCATTGGGATCAAGATTTTATATATTCATTTAACTTTAAGCACGACAAGCTCCTTGTTATTTTTGTTGCATTAAAATAAAAATAATTTCTCTTTCTTTCTTCCCTTTATTCAATCATACAATAGTTGCTACTTGCTTCTATAGATATGTAAATATTGTATACGAGAATGTTAGAACAGTTAAAATTAATTGGCATCGAAAAAATGAGTACGGATATTTATACAATATTGAATGAGACTTGTATTCGTAAGATTTCTTGAATAATCTTAACGTTCGCTCCATGTTCCTACAAGCGAGAATCAGATAGAAGCATACTCTGCTGCGCTGCGATAAACCGTGGTATCATATGCACGATCAGATGTAGACGCGTTTACATCAGAGAATCGGGAGCTACCCTACCTCGGAATCAGATTAGGATAGCCGATGTACTGCGCAGTTGCGAACGAAGCATGAAGATCTCGGCGCGGCCAATTAAATACAAATGATTACAGCGGATTGTATTACCATCTCAATGACAATCAGTTCTGTTGTATCTGTACTAACAATAAGTATTAGGGATGTTCGATTCTCAAGATCGATTTTTTTAGAAAATCAATTCTTTTACCTTCGATTCTGGATTTTTAGATCGATTCTTAAGATCCGATTAAATAGACAAATCGATTCTTAAGACCCGGGATCGATCTTCCATGTACAGCTGGTCAGAGAAAGGTTGTAACACTTTATTTCCATGAGCTTCGGAATGCAGCTTGCTCACCGAGTGATTAGTAAATGCGCGGAAACGTAAATGTAGATGCAGGCTGACAGTTCCTATCGCGTTTATGGTACGTATAAATTATATTCTCAAGAAATCCTAATAATATTGATTTCACTCACCTTACATTTAATTCTGTCGATGTAATGATATGAAATTGTAAACAATAACAAATGTCGTCTTTATACATTCTCATTTCCACATGGAAATCTTAACGACACTCTTCTATCGATCGATAAGATATTAAGTAGTAAAGAATAAGGATCTACATTTGTTTTTGCAAACGTAACAAAATAAGTAAGTATATGACATTATATGTAAAAATATTCGACAATATATGGGACAGATTTTCTAATTAATCGAGTAAATTTTAATATTATAACAAGGCTAAGTTAAATTCAAATGAGATAAATTAAAGCAATAACGTTTAATATTGTTTTTTCAGTTTGTATAAAGTTTTGAATTATGTAGTATTTGCATTTTTCAAAAAAAATATTCAACAAATAGTTTTTAAGTCTTTTCGTATCACTAGTACATTAAAATATTGCAAAATACTTAGTTACTCATAATTTCATATCCATAATAAAACAACTGTATTTCTATCGAAATATTATAATAAAAAATAAATGATTCATGCTGATTAAATAGAATTAAACTTACTTTCCTGAAAAGAATGAAATTACTTAAATATCTTAAATACTTTTAAATTTTATCTCATAACTGATTTAGGAGTCTATTTGAACAATTCTTAAACACTATAATATATAGTAAAAAATGTAATTGCATTTTATTAAAAATTACAGATTTTATATTCTTTAACTCATTTTTAAATAGAAATAATCATTTTCAATGGAAGACAAAAGTGTGTCTAAGAGTCTAAGAACAGATCTTTAAATCCTTTACAATCTATAATCCGAATGACAGGATATTTGAATACACATAATCCACTCTCTAAACACTTCAATAACATTACAATATGGCTAAATCTAACATTGGTATGTTTACCAAACAGTAAGATTACTAATTTACCAAGTGCATTTGGAAAATTACGTCTCCAATTGCTTAATCTGTCAGGAAATTACTTTGGTAAACTTGATGATTCAATTAAATGGCTATGGATGGAGCAGAATGCTATTCAAAACACTTTGATTAAGTTAGATATAAGCAATAATCGCGTAAGTCATATAATTATGTTATGTGCAATTGAAATATTCATTCACGAGAACAACTGACGAAACCAATTGATTTTATAAGCGCGTTCAAATTGTCAGTATTATTGCATCATTCTATTTTTTTTACGTGAGACAAGGATGTCACAATAAAATGCTGACGTGTTTCTCAATCGCTTTATCATATAGATTGTATAGAAATATGTAATTAACATACTATTATAAATAATCACTAATTCTTATCATTATTTACAGCTAACTAAATTGCCATCAAATATTGGGAAACTAAATTATTTATTGATGTTAAATATTTGTAATAATTTATTGGAACAGTTACCACAAAGCATTGGAAATATACATACTCTTCGAAGTTTAAATTTGTCACATAATAGATTACTGTATTTACCAGCAACTATAATGCTCTTAAAGAAACTGTTTATTCTAAATATTTCAAGGAATCCATTTCAAACTCAGAGATATGATAATAAGTTTAAAGTACTAAGCCTCGTTGCATTGTCAGCTAATATTATTCTGCAACATAGGTTGGTTGCTTCTAATCAATTCTTGTATTGTACATATATAATATATGCACGGATTGAAAGCAACTCGTTACTTGTAACACCATTACTGTTACTGTCACTCTTTTTGGTAACTGTAACAATAACGTTATAATTACATTTTTTTTGTTACGGTAACGAATTTTACAGTTACTTTTATCGTTACTTTTTATATTTTGAACCTTTGGCTGGTATTCATAATTTGTTTTTAATTCAAAATAGTTTGAGTAATGTCTTAAAATGTTAATATTGATTGATTTATCACATTCTTGAGACGTCATAAATCAATCACGGTTCTGTGATTGATTTATGACGTCTCAAGAATGTGATAAATCAATCATAGAGCTTTATTAGCATAAAAGCAACTTTATGAATACCAATCTTTAAATTTGATGAAAATGATGACATATACTACAATTTATTGTGAAAAATATTACCTTAGCCTGATTCTGTTTCAAGATCGAAAATTTAAGATTAATTTATTGATTAATTAAATCAGCGAGTGGTTTGTAGAATTGGATATGTAACTACACTGAGAAAAAAATGCTGTTGATTCAATTAAAATCTATATTACGGGCTGTCACTAACATAAGTAATTAATTCATATATATTTTTATTGACATAAAGGCCTTGATTATTGAAATAATAATTTATGTCTTTATGTCAATAAAAATATACATAAATTAATCACTTATGCTAGTGACGGCCCGTAATATAGACTTTAATTGAATCAACAGCATTTTTTTGTCAGTGTAATACCAAAATGATCAAAAGGAATTACCACCAGGTGATGCTCTGAGTCAGCTGATTTGAGTTCTGTTTTTTTTTTGGTTAGGTTGCCACATCTATCATTGACATTTCCACCAAATTTTATCGCCATAGCTTGACATTTGTAAAAGTTACGCCATCTTGAGTACATCTACCTCTGCACGGTTTTCGATTTTTTACAGTTTTAAAAATGGAATTGAATTTGCAACATCCGTGGTTTTTTGACTCGATCGAACAGAAAAAAATCGCAGGGAGCCATATCGGGCGATGGCTATTGGATGGTATACGTTTCGTTCTTGTTCAAAAATTCACGGATGTTGCAAATTCAATTCCATTTTTAAAACTGTAAAAAATCGAAAACCGTGCAGAGGTAGATGTACTCAAGACGGCGTAACTTTTACAAATGTCAAGCTATGGCGATAAAATTTGGTGGAAATATCAATGATACATGTGGCAACCAAACCAAAAAAACAGAACTCAAATCAGCTGACTCAGAGCATCACCTGGTGGTAATTTCGGGAACTTTTTGATCAAGGTAATATGTATAAATTCACTATGAAATATTATTATGTACGAAGCTCTAAAATTGACTTTTCCTGCGCAGCACGCTGTGGCAGCAAAATGCTATTATTAGTTAAAAATTTTTCGTTAAGTGACGCACTTCCAATCAGTTCTTGAATATGTGAATCACATGACATTTTGTTGCCGCAATGTACTGCGCATAAGAAATCAGTTTTTGTTAGTTAGTCCGAGAAAGCATTTTCCCTTCTTGTTAGTTGTGTTTTCAGTTTAGTGCCATTGTTATTTATTACTTTTTAATTTTATTAATATTTAAACAAAGATTATTGTAAAATTTTTTAGATTGATCTTGTTTCAGTATAAAAAAGTAACGAAAAAGTAATGAATTGTTACTTTTTAAGTAACGGTAACGAGTTACATTTGACAATCAATAATTAGTATTGGTAACTGGTTATACTTTTTTATATCCGCATGTATATATACATATATTTGTGTAACTACATATATAAAAGACTGACAAGAAAAAAAAATTTTTTTTTTAATCGAACTTTAAAATCAAAAAAGCTTCCATTTCATACTAAAAGAACACCCCTAAATTTTTATCAAAAAATATTAAGATTTAAAGGTTTATGTTCTTATTTGATATATGTAGTTTATTTCAATTAAATCATATTTTTTTTATTACGTACTCATTTCATTTTCTAATAAAGAGTTTTTTATTGTAAAATTGAGGCATTTGATTTGAGGATGTCAAAACAACAAAGCGATATAGCTAGTACATAATAAAGCTTTAGAACCTGTAAAAAAATTTTTTTTATCGTTAAAAACATTTTATGATCCAGTTAAATGCAATTTTTAAAGGCCCTGTAGGAGGTCCAGGGAAAATTTCAACTTGATCTTGTTCTGGGTGAACGGACCTACAATTTGAAGGGCATAACGATTCATTTGAATGCGTGGGACCCTGCTAAAATCGACTTTCAACTCAAAATTTGATCATTTTTTCATATTAATAAGGCTATATATTTCTGAAGGCGTATATCGTAGAGCTAAATGAATTATTGCATTGTGTTCAGCGATTAAAAAAACATGCAAAACCACAATTAAAATTCGGATTAAGCCATTTTTGTATTAAATCAAACATGTATTAAAGAAAATTGAAACTTTGATTAAAAAATTGTTGATTAGCGATCTCTAAACTTTAATATTTTTTAATAAAAATTTAGAGGTGTTCTTTTGGCATAAAATGGAGGCCTTTGAGCTGAGAGGATTAAAGAAAAAAAAATTTTTTCCTTGTCAGTCTAATATACATGTCTAATATATATGTATTATACATATATGTATATGTACATAATGTCTCTTTTTACGTACTTTATTATAAAATCCTCTGTTAGTAAAAATAGATTTATTTTATAATAAAAATGTGATATTAATAACTTTTTAATTATAAATAAATAAAAATAAAATCTTTACATAAAATTTTTTGAGGTATAAGATGATATATTTTCGAAATTACATTTACTAGATAAATATGTTTATTTTCAAAGACATTTACTCCAAATTTTTCATTAGCTTAGTTATGAAAATTTTTCACATGTAAAGTGAATGAAATATTGCTGTAATTGATGACATTTTTCGACACTTGATTAATATTATAAAAAGTACGATTTAAATTAATCAAAAATATTTTTTATAATGAAAAACAGAATTTAATAAGTGAGATAAATTATGTAAATTCTAACTTGATAACATGTTATAAACTAAAACAATATTTTTCTAGAATATCATACAGTACAAGATTACCATCAATATGTGTTGAATATTTGGAAGAAGTGAATCGTTGTTTTCTTTGTGGACGTTTCGGTACAGATTTCTTACCTATATATATGAATTATTGCGTTCATGAACTAGCTGCGCTTGTAATCTGTTCTGTAAATTCTATACCTGAAGTTCATGATCGTAACATAACAATTGAATTTCATTGTTGTTCTCCTTTTTGCGGAGATAATTCAAAATTTTTTAATTATGGATTGACTCGAAATATAGGCACTTTTATTTGGGCCATTGAAAAAAAAGTTAAATTGAGAATTAACTAGTCCATTCTTTACATTATAAAAATTGACATTCACAAAAATGTGACTCAAATTCGAAATTATCAGGATTACTAATGTTTTAATTTATCCTCTATCGCTTGCAATTATATAATTTTGACATCTGTATATAATATACATATATAATATAAGTCAATATAATAATATTTTTAACAATAAAAATAATTAGCAATTGCGTGTAGTCATATTTATATTAAAACCTAAACATGGTATTACATTATTGGTATTATAATTTGGAGTAAAACTTTATTAATAAATATTGATAATATAACTGATCGTGTGATTAATATTGATGGATTGATGTAAAATATACTGATAGTGACCTGGATTTTGATTCTCGACCATCAGTATTATTTTATTTAGAATCCATGTCATAGTATGTCACAGTATAATCCGATAATCTCAAACCCCCGCAACTCGCCGGTTCGCGTAAAGGAGGCACGGCAGTGTCGTTACGCTAGGCTTAGCGCCGAGACTCTACCGTGTCTCCAGATAATATAATTACGTAATTGTCACGTCAATTAATTTTTAATAATAAAATTTATTAGTATGTAATTATATGTATGTAATTGTATGTAATTATATTCATGTTTGTGATAACATTAATTAGGTTTTAATTATTAATTTTGATATTAACAACGGCTGTAAGAAGAAATATTAAATTAGTACTTCATTATATACAGCGATTTTTTATATAATTAATTTTATATAATTTATATTATTAGAATATATACATTATATTAAATATAAAACTTAATAAAATATAAATTATTATATTACACTATTAGAAATTTTGTAATAAATTTACGATAACATGTAACAGAAGCTTGTAGAAAAGTATATTAAGTTTCACATACATACTTTTCACAAACAAATATACTTTTCAGTTACAAATACATCAAATTTAATGTAATGTGATTAAATTTTACGTAATGTTACGAAATTAAATTCAACTTGTGTGGAAAGGACATTACATTTCGTGATATTTTTAACAGAGTACCTAGTATAATATAAAAATAGTATATACCTATAGTTATATATAGTAATATTGTATATAATACAATGTATATAATTATATAATATTGTATATAATACATTATATGTTAGGACAGCCAAATAAAATATAGTGCAAGGAATCGTCATTGTTATCGTAATTTTGCACATCCTTTTAATAATCTAATGTATCGATTTTCGCGCGGAAAGAAATCGGCATCATCCTCGCGCGTCATTATCCTACGAATCCAAGAGATTGGCCGGTTCACGAAGTCCACGGTGTGTGTCGAGGGAAAAGATACTGCGGGACGCGGCCATCACTGATGAGCCAACCCACACCGTGTGCGACAGCGACAAACAGGACACAGCACCAAGACGGGATGGGACGGGACGGAACGGGACAGGACAGGACAAGACAGAACCGTCTCTCGCTCGGTATCAGGACTGTAAATCCGGGATTTTATTCGCCCGGTATCGAGGTTTATAGTGTCCTCAGTCGGCCGCGGCCGTGTGCGCCGTACCCCTTCGCGTACGTGTGCCTGAGTTATGTCCAACCATCGTACGGCAAGACGTTTGCATATCTCCGCTCCTCGACACGGTGTTCGTCGGAGAGGGTGAGGGGCACGCAGGAAAGCCTCCCCCTCTTCCTCCAGCTCTCCCTCTTTCCCGCCCCCGTTCGCTGCCATCTCTTGTCTGTTGAATCGTCGTCGATTTCTCGGCTCGGTCCGTCATCCTCCGCCTCTCTGTCCGCGAAACGAGATCTTCGTGAAAAACGCGCGGTTTATCCTGACCTCCCCCCGGACACCCCTTCTACCCCTCCTTACCATTCCCCTCGGGTCTCCTTCGTCCTGTCGAGTATTAACCGGCTGTCTGGCGAATTGAATTTATCGGACGGTCCCGCTTTATCGAACGCCCCCACTTAACGTCTCGCTTAATTAGACACCGGTCGCACCGGTGTGCTTAATGACGTAGAGGACTCCCGGTGATGCCGGGTCGACCGTATAGTCTCGATGAACGTTCAAGAGAGATCAGCAATCGCAGTTTTCACGATTCGAAATACAAAAAATGCAACGGCCGTTCTTATTAATTTCTGTTAAGAATTGAGATATACATATATATACATATACATGTACAAACACATGTACATATATATAACATTATTAATACTTATACTTTAAACAAATTTATACTTATACTTTATACAATACATATGTGGTATTTATAACATTCTATTTTTACTGAACAACACTTCTTATAATTTATTTGTTATTATTTGTATAGTTATAAACTAAAATTTTCAAGATAATTAATAAAAATCTAAATGTTTTATATAAATATTATTTTAAGTATTCTCTCTAAATTATGCAAAATTTATGTTTCGTTGATTATTTATAAAGATTCAGATTAAGTAAATATTTTATTTATTTAACAAAATAATTAATTTTGTCTTGAGCGATCTTATTCGTTTCCATGACTAGACAAAGTTGAAAATAATATCCAGAAAATCTAGCGTAAGAAACCAAATTGAAAGAAAAATAAGAAAAATTATCATGTTTGTCTATTTGAAGAATGAGAATTGAAGCAAGCTTTATGTAATTAAAAAGGTATTTGAAAAAATTGCATCCGATTAAATTTTTATCCCGTTTTATCCGTTCATATACATACGTAGCTCTATGTATGAATGGTGGCGTTAATTTTAGCATACGTTAAAATTGCAAGGAAAGCTTATTACGTGTTAGAATTGTTAAATGAACGTTCAATGTGTTTACGTTTATTGACTGCCTTCGAAACTAGTTTGACCGCGACGTAGACGTTTCCGTGTAATCTCCGTGGGAATGCACCGCAGCATCTTGCAAAAGAGTGACGCCAATTCGCAGCTGTACGTTCTCGTAGAGTATTTAACGTTACGCCGGCAAGAGAAGAGAGGTGATAAAAAAATATTACGGATATTAAACGTAAATACCGAATCGTGCCGCGCTTGACAGTGTCGAGAAACGAATTCAGATGGTTTAGCGCGAACTGCGAGAGTAGAGGCGGAAATTGTTGCGCCTCGCAATGCAAGTGAGTCAACGGTCACGGTACAACGGTTCCTCCGTCCGCGAACCTCCTCGTCGTTCAATCTCAGCTCAGCGCACATCTCGTGATAAGGCCAATCGTATATCCGCTCGTGGCGGAAATATCTGGCGAACCTTCTTAGAATCATTGGGACGTGCTACCGACATAAACGCATTAGACTCACCGCTACGTTTTATTACATAATTCCGAACTCGCCGCATAGGCGTCAGTCTCAGTGACGATTCTTTCTATTAATTTCGTAAACTGATTCACGAAACGTTATGTTACGCTCGTATGACACATTCTCGTATTCTCGCGATAGAATAAAAAGAGTTTGAACTACGTTTAACTTTTTCTTCGTTCCTATTGAAGTACGTTCTTAGTTTTAGGCATAAATGACTTACTGAGAGACCTTTAAAAATCTTTGTTGTTTATTCCTACGCCCATGACTGAGCACTCGAGAGCAATGATACAACCGAAAGAACGTTCCAATCAGCTCAAGGGACGGAAGGGAGAATCCAGAGCGCCGCTCGTAAATATTGAATTGCTCGCCCGCGATCGAGTGATCGAAAGTGGATTCGTACGATTTCCAGGCGCATCGCGATAGGTTCGACCGAGGTAAACTCCTTGAATTGCGACCTCAACTGCAACATGGTTTCACGACAGTATACGCACGTCCGTTGCTACCGAGCGCTTTTAATAAAACAGAACGATAAAGCTGGACGCCTCGTCGTCGGCGAAATCGTCGGAACGCATTACGCTGTAATCAGGGGACGATAATTTTCGCGTTACACGACAGCGATCGGCCGGTGGCGCCGGCGATACCTGGGGAATTCTCTCCTCCTGTTACGGAGGAATCTCTTCGTCCACGAGGAACGGCGACCCGCGCCGATAATCAGGGGTGATCGCAACGGTATTAAAATTATGGACACGCATATATGCGCCATGCCGATTCCTTTGATCGTTCCTACAACATGATGCTCTGTTATAACTTTGAGAAGTACCGCGATCACCGGCAATAAGAAAAATATACGAGTATGTTTCTAAAGAGCGTACAGAATAACGAGAGATGTAGTTTATTCAGAAAGTATACAGCTTACGTAATAAAATAATTAATTTAATTTGCTTATTTAAAATAATAATTTTTATTTTTATATTATAAATATTTTTATATTATTATTTTGATAGTGATATTACAAATTTAATTTTTAAAAAGTTTAACCTTGCTAATTGTTCGGGTCTATTTGATTCAAAATGTGTAATTTATTTCCATTAAAAACTAATATTTTATTTAAAAACTTTTTTCTGGTGTTTGATAACTTTGTCTATCACATAATAAGATTTTTTTGTGACAAATTTTTAAAATTTTTTAATCATGTTGATTCAAACAATATGATTGTATAGAATAGACCAGAGTTAAGTCACGAATGCGAGTCACAGTGGCTACGTTTACACCGTGCATTTAGGCCGCGGCCTATACAATAGATGTCCTTGTTTAATCTGTATATTAAACAAAGACACCTATCGTATAGGTCGCGGACTAAGCGGACGGTGTAAACGTAGCCATTGTCTATTTCCGATTGTCTGTAAATACCAACAAAAATGTGTACCATATCGTTAAAAGACATTAGTAAATTAAGAAATAATTATTTAAATCTGAAAAACGTGACTGGAATAAGAAAATTATTGCTAATAACGGCATTACAATCTTGTATTTTGATAACTTAAAAATATATCTTTTAAGAAATTCAATTTATCGATTATCTCGTACTTACTCGTTTACTTATTCAGATTGTCACTTTGTTATATCGTGAAATTGATATCTCAACGAGTTTGGTATTGATGTTTGATAATCCGAAAGCGCGTCTCGATTCTTTAATCTTCTCTCCTGCTCATCGCTATTCGTATTTCTCTCAGTCTCCGCCAGCGGCTATTCAGAATTCGTGAATCGATAATAGTCTGGCAGGACCTATATGCATTAAACTCGGTTGAGCCTTGACCAATAACGATAGCGCTAACGACGTGAATAAAGAGGCTCAAATGTATATGAAAGCCGTGTTGCGTGTCTAGAACTGTTCACTTTTCCTCAAGAAAGAGCCGATGATCAACACTGTTGCCAATTAATACATCGAAATATCTCGTGATAAAATGCAATCGTATAAGTGCTTATAAAGTATGCATGCCTAAAAAGAAATTAATGCCGCAGTCTTGTACCATATATATTATATAATCGCTAATTTTATTCAGTTCTACAACTTTGACATTTTAACATAGAAAACTGACTGTCCGTACATTACGGCTGTAGATTCGCTGAAACAGTGAAGTTGTTTTAACAAATCTTTTTTCCACGAATAAGAAAAGTGCTCAAATATCAGTAATAATAGGATGGTCTATGAAATTTTTATATTTATAATATTTTGAAATATGACACAAGGTAAATGTACCAGTTAGTGAATATAGTCCAGTTATTGGACAAAATGGCAAAAATTTTAAATATTAAGTTTTTAATGGTACGTACGACTCTAAATAAATTAGTCTCATTAAATTTTTATAAACAACAAATTTATATAGATTCATACATATCATTAAAAGCATAATATTCATATTTTTTGTTATTTTGTCCAATAATTTGGTCGTGTCCATTTAACTGTCCACTAACATTTACCTTACATCGTAAGCAAACGGCAGTCATATGACTGCATCACCGGTGTAGGAAAAAGATAGAAATTAAGTTTATATCACGCGGAAGGGTAACGAACATCGCCGATAATTATTATACTAACTTCAATTAGTAACAATAAATTATCACGACGGGATCGGCGATTGATTGCGCGCCGTTAATTACTGGAACGCTAGTAAATATCGGTTGCACGACTATAAATTATTGGAGATTAGTAGCAAGTATACTCCTCCGTTCTTCCTGCTCTCCCGCCACGATTCGACTTCACGCTCGCAAATCGCAACTCCGTCTAGGATTCTTCCCCGCTCCGTCGACTCGTGTTGACTCTAGGAGTCCTTCCGAGGACCGCGCAAAAATCGGCGTTCTCTCACGCGTCGCTGCGGGGATGGATTTTAACGTGCGAGGCCGTGCGTCGCGACGGGGGTTGAATGATCGGTATATCGATGACCGCTCGAGCGCGAGCTCGTCTTGACCGAAGAAAACGAGACTTATAGAAATAAATTCAATTGCAAGAATAATTATCGTCGCTTATCCGCGTATAAAGTAGGATATCCTACGGCAAGCCTCGTGACAGGTACCAATTACCTTCATAAATGAGAAGCATTCAATTCAATTTTCATAAATAAGGGCTATTCAAATGAGCGGGGCGAGGCGGGACAGTGGCCCAGTGGAAAGAAGAAGACGAAGAAGAAGATGCAGCTGCAGAAGAAGAAGAAGAAGAAGAAGAAACGAAGGTGAAGAACGATGACGCGGGAAGGGTACATCGAAGAAACGCGCGCAGAAAGGGGGACAGAGGGTTGTGGGGAAAGAGAGAATCGGTCCCGAAGAAGAGGAAGGTGGAGAACGGCGGAGGCGGGCTGGGCAGGGAGTTTTGGTGGCGGGGAAGTGATCTAAGCGATGCGACAGCGGGGAGTAAGCTGGATATATTGCCGCCTGAGAGCGCGCTGTTTTCAACCAATTATTTCTACTTGTGGTTGCATGACGGGTACGGGCATGGCCACGGCGGGGTGGGTCGGGGGCGGCAGCGTACGAGAAAGAGGCGAGTTAATGCCATAAATACATCAACGTTATGGATGCCAGCAATTATATGAGCCTCGGCGAGGTGGAGCGCCTTTCGGTGTGTACACATATAGATGTATACGCGTTATAGATATATGTACGTACGTGTATATGTATACAGATGTATCTATATAGAAATATGTATGTACACACGTCGGTATATATATATATATATATATATAT
>NW_017257195.1:160484-163648 GCF_001594055.1 Mycetomoellerius zeteki
GGGAGAGAGAGAGAGAGAGGGAGGGGGAGAGAGAGAGAGAGAGAGAGAGAGAGAGAGAGACAGTGTGTGTGTGTGTGTATGTGTGTCTGACATGATCCTTCGGCCCCGGATCCTTCGGCCTCACCTTGGTTACGACTGGTCCGGTTCTCACGTTAAATCGAATCCATTGCGTTATTTCCCTTAGCCGTTCGCAATCGGATAGCACGTGCGTATAATACATACGACAGTCTCTCGCAGCGAAAACGCGATGCGGCGACACATTGACTTATATACCGTTAAGAGATATTGTTCTTACGTTCGCTAAACAGTTTTCGTTTACACGAGAGATGATGTATAAATGCAATGCGACGCGTTTGCATTGCAGGTGTTTGCGTATTTTCTCCGAACTGGAATTTATTATTTGGTCAATGGTTTTTTTGAAACAAAATTAATGCTCCTGTGGGAAACTCTGTGTTAAATTATATGAAAATATTGCATTTGCAGCAAGAGTGCATTTATTTTTTTTTAAACGTATTAGCTAAGAAAAAAATTTTCGCACATTTTTTTTCAGATTAAAATGAATATACCTAATTCTTCATTAAATTACATATGTGCGAACATTTAATGTTACGAAAATTTTAGTGAATATATAATCTTAATCAATATATATCTGTTCTTTTATTAAAAAGAATCTTGTCTTTTTATTGAAAAGTCCCATACCTTAAAGATATATATATATTACATGTATTTTTTAACAAAATAAATATATATATAAAATTTACAGATTTTTCTATATAACCTGGATCAAATATTATTTCAGTAAGAGATTATTTTTAAGAAATAATTAAGATAAAATAAAAAAATTTTTATTTAAATTTTTATTTAAAGTATAAATTGTAAAAATGTATTGTTAAATGTAAATATTAATTATTTACATTTAATTTATTACATTATTTATTACATTATTTATAATGTAAATATTATTTATTATTTCATATGTATATATATATAATATTCATTTTTATACAAAAAGTAAATTTCCGATTCCATTTTTTCCAGAAACTATTATACACTTGATACATCCTTAAATACTATCATCTTATATATATATATATATATTCATATTATATGTTCCAAAGTCTTTGAAGTTATCTGATGTCTATGCAGCATAAGAAATAGAAGATATCAAAATCGATAAGTTCGCGATTAACTCGAAGAATCACAGGAATTGCTTGATGATTCCAAATTACTCTCGAAGTTACAATATCGAGATCGCAACTGTTTCGAGACTAACATGTCCAACGTCGGATCGGTGAATTTAAGGCCGTCTGTAGTCCCGTAGTCAGGTAAATATTTTCGAAGACGTTGCGAATCTCGAAAACTTCGGATCGTTCTTGATCCAAGCATGCGCGCAGATAAGGCAGCCGCGGACGAATATGAATCGTCAACTTTATTCGCGGTACAAATCAGAAGATTATTTCCTTTCCCCGGCTCGCTGGAACTGGGGTCTTCGCTCCTGCTGTCTTCGCGGTCTGGTGAAATTGAATCGTTGCGTTCGCAACCTTAAATTATACGTCGTCGCCGACACCCACGCTCGTTATCCCACCCGGTACATTCACGCGCGGCGAGAACTTCAACTCGCGCGAGAGCAGTTGCGAAAGAGGAGGAAAAAGGAGAGGAGAGAGAGAGAGAGCTGCGCCGCGCTTTCCGAATTAAAACGTTTATTTCGACGCGATTGCCTCCAACTATGACCCCTTTTATTACTTTATCATGGTGACTTCGCGCCTACGTCTCACTTCTGTTTATGTTTCTTTGATACACGCGTATGTGCCCTCCTTCGAACTGAAGAGCCTTCGGAGATCAGGAATGATTTGATGTGTCCTTGAGTTTCAACTATATACTTCGCGTTATATGATTCACTATACGCTTCGTCTATAAAAATAACTGCGCCAATTTATTTTAGCAATATCAGTGTTTTAAGATGCTTATTAGCATTATTATTATTATTCAAATTATGATTAATTTAATCTAATATTAATATTCCAGCTTCAATTTAAGCCTACAGAGTTTCAAGACTAGCTGTGTTTGGCACACAGTTTGAAGAATTGGAAAATGTATTTAATAATTTACGTAAAATTATTATTAGGCATTAATATCCCGACTATATTTGGACACTCCTCTTTATTTATAATTCACATAAAATAGTCCTATTATTGTTTATATGTCTCATTTGCTACAACAATGATGTAACTCAAAAATTGTCATTTTAGAGTTGCTTACAGAAAAAAAAGAAAACATAAAGACAAAAGGAAGAATTACTTTAAAAGAACATATACTTATCTATTCCTCTACAGTTAGTTAATTATTTCACCAAAATTACATTTCCCAGTTAATATTAAACAATTTTGATGATTCGAAACATTCAAACTTATTTTCTAGAAAACTCTGCTTTTTAAGTTATGTCATTTGTAGTAAATGAGCGATATAATTCTTACTCATTTTTAGTAAAAAAGAAAATTATAATCCTACAGTTATCATACGAGAATCTATATAATGTCTGAAGGAAGTCAGTAACATTCCACTTTACGAGAGGTTTTCGTATGAAGAATTAAAGACTTTAATTTTCGATAAGCTTTAGATGTAATTCCTCTTCTTAGAAGAATTATTGCTGTTAGCGATTTCACTTTTTCCTATCCTTTGTCTTTTCTAAAGTTAACTATGCGGATAAGGATAATTTCCAGGTAATTAACGACATCGCTCTGGATAATGTCACGGTCTAGACTGCGCCGCTCGGTAAATCAACATCCCTTTCGTGCGAACTTCGCGCGTGAATGATCGCAAAAATGACCGTCCGACGCTGGTTAACGGGGCTCTCTCGCGAAACGTTCTCCGTTCGCGAACGCGGCGGCGATAACTCAGCCATTATCTCGCGGGATCTCCCTCCATCGCGGTGCCGCCGCGGCGCGCCATCGTGGCTCGCCGCGCTTTTGCCGGGGCGTCTCATCAGTCAATCCTCGCAGAAGTATCGGGGTCCGATGGGCATAAATTCGCGTCTTGCAAGCGCGCGCGAAACTTCGCGAGAGAGTTCGTTGTGTGCGCGATTCACGTGCGAGGAGTCCATATTTCCGACTCCGTCCATCGATGCCATGCCTCCATCCACGGAGGCGATTGGCCGTAGCCGCGGG
>NW_017257195.1:163778-228204 GCF_001594055.1 Mycetomoellerius zeteki
CCCCCCCCCCGTCGTCGTTTCTCGGGCCCCCTTATGCCACCGCCTTTCGAGATCTCTCTTTTAATTCTCGGTTGCTCAATTAAATCAAGGCCCCGGCTCTTTTGTTCTACTTCACATCCTCCCCTCCCCTATGCCACCTCTACCCTTTCTTCTTCTCTTCTTCATCTCTTTTTTTTTCTTGCTCCCGCGCATTCGATTTCTCAAACCAGGCTTATCGGCATTATCTAGAAGGCGTCGTTGCGCTTTTCATGCATCCCGCGAGAGTACGGTAGCCTCTCTCCGGTGAGAGGCTACTATAAACAGCCCTTTACTAGATCCACGATTCCGTGGAAACGATTCCGTGGCCTCGTCGATAAGTGCTCTCCAATTAGTGCGAAAACATTTCTCCGCTGCTTCGTTTGCCGCGGCTGCATCAGCCACGACGGGGCAACGGCGGGAGTAGGATCGCGATAACGATCTCGGGAACGAGGATTTCGTGACCCTGGCTAACTCCCGCGAACCGCACGCCTTGTTTCTGTTGGTAGCGGATAGGTAGCCAGCCATTGGTGTACCTGTCGGAATCTGTTTTCTGTGACGTTCTGTCGATGATTGCGCGTATCAGAATTCTCGGATTCGTTGTCCAAAATAAAAAATATTCGTGTAAATATCGTGTTAATTTTACTGCTACAGTTTTCAGTATTTCCGTCATATTTACGTTCATTGTGAACGACCACAAAGAAGTGAAGTACCACGAAGAAGTCCAGATAAATCAGAGCACTGCCTCGAAGCATGACGATCGCGGACACGCCTGCAAATCGTTCTCCTTCGAAAAAACAATTTCCATTCCGAGACGGCGCGCGGCGCATCATCGACAAGACGTGCCGGCGGTTGACGGTACCCGTAAATTGTGAGAGAGCGTCCATCTAGCTACGGGAGAACCCCAGCTATTAGGACCATCGCCGGCATGCTAAATGACATCGGTGGAGAGCGCTTAGTCGGACTAAGGACGACATAAAGTTGCGTGTACGAAAATGAATGTTTGCTGGAATTTATTATTGCCGGGCCTGGCTCGTAACTCAAAGGTAGGCTGGCGTTATCTTCATCAGGGGCTGCACCGACCCTGGCCCGGCCGAAGCGCCGCGTGAGCCCTCGCGAGATGCTCGCAGCATCATTCGTATTAGGAACATTCGCGCACACTCTCACACCATGTGCGAATACCCACACGCCTGGGCATTAGTCTGCGTAAGCGTTCGCATATATCTACGGCTGATGCGTGTCCTTCCACCATAGCCCGCCATAGTAAGTTCAATGACGCTCCCGCGCGCCGCTGACTCTTGAGAGAATATACAAGATCTAGCGGACACGTCGAACCACTTCGAATATATGGCGATTATCTCGAATCTCCTTTGAATATTATTCAAGAAAAACTGACTGTCATAAAAATATTGAAAATCTTTCTAAGCAAATGACGTCATTTGTCTTTTTGACATCAAAATTATATTTATTGACGACATTTGGAATATTATATATATGTATATATAGCTAATATATATATGTATATATATTAGACAGATAATCTTAGAATTAATTAGATTATCTGTGAGCAATATATTTTTTCTTTTTATTACATTTTATATTATTTTCACCCTTACAGAAAACCAATTTAATAGTGAAAATTATTTATTTTTAGTTATAAAAGCACTAAACAATAGTGCTAATACTGAAAATAAAAGTAATTACTATTTTTCAATTTATTAAATTTTTGTAAGAACAATTCGCTTACCATTTTATATGTATACGAATCACTATTTTTAAGAATTTTAAATACTTTTTTCTTTTAACTATAAACGTTTCATATATTCAAATATTTCTAATAAAAAGCATAAGACGAAGTTTCAAAATATTCAAAAAATTTTTCAATACGCTTCAAATAAAAAAAGTATATTCACTTTTGAATAACTTTCAAAATTTTATTAATTTAATTAAAAGATTATTATATAATTATGTATGATAATTAATTATTAATTAATGAGAATGTATGAGATGTCTGCTCGTTTTTTACTTGATACTTTTATTTAAAAAAAATTTTCTTTCGTTCTCCAAACACGTCTCGCGTTTAGTGTTATTTAATTCTCATTCTCTCCTCTGCGATGATTTCGACACGAATATAAATTATTTATTTAAAAAATACGAAGGATAAGATTCTTTTAATGAGAATGATGGCAAAGTCGCAGAATAGAAACCGCCGTGCAAAATGCGCATCGTTAAATTATGGAAGCGTCTTGCCTACCCGACTCCTGATGTGTCGAGAGATGCTTTTCCACAGATATTCGGGATCTGTCGATAAGCGAAAAAGATGCAAGTGGATGTGGCAGGGGGGGGGGGGGGGGGGGGGGATTACGTCGCCGTTCGATCGGCCGTCAGGAGCAGGTAAGGCCAGTTGAAAATAAGAGCAGCGGAAGGCAAACTGACATGGGAGTTATCCGCAGTGAAAGAGGAACGCATCAGATGAGCAAGCCGCAGGTTGGTCGACTTTCATCGAGATGGCGCCAAGGGTGCTTTGGGGGTTGGTCCGAATGAATTTTCCCTTTTCGAACTATAGTACGAAACTCTTTTCCATCGCGTCTCTTCTTCCATGAGCGTCTCATTTGAATCTCCGATGAATCTTGGATTTTCAGCGATCTCATTTACTTGAAAAAACATTTTTCGATGGAAAACATGTGAACTATAAAACTGTACTAGATTTTGTAGAAAATCGAAGAGAAAAAAGAAGGATTAAGTATTTAAAAGATGCGAAATACATTAAAAAAATTAAAAAAGTGCTAAGAAGAAATTGTTTTCTTTGCTTGAGGAAAATGGAAGATAATGTATATCTATTTAATTAATAAAAAAAATTAGGACATTATAAATATTAAATACATTGCTTAGTCACAATCCTAATACGAACGAAGATAGACAAAAAAATAATGTAAGTCGTTTGGAATCAAAAAGATGTATGATCGTCGAAATCCAATTTTTTACAACTATTTTTTAGGCTTTACGGTAACGTTGATCTATGTCTTTATATATTTATGACCTACATCAGATTGCAACTTACAATATAATGTCCAGATTGAACAATGATTGAAAGACATCGAGGAATCTTGACGAAATGGATATTTACTATATCTTTTGGCGAATAAGCGCAGTGACTTTCGACAAGTAGACGCAGGCAGAAGGTCGACTCTTGGAACAATGGGGACGAGCTTCCATATAGAAGCGGCGCGATACCAGAACAAGCGAAGAGGTAAGGCCCAATGAAGGAAGATGCGGCAGTATCGAATAAGAAGAAGAAGAAGAAGAAAAGGAGGAGGAGAGGAGACGATGGAAGAATAGGTAGTAACAGACGAGAGGCAGGCGAGCTTGAGGAAGGCGAGTGCGAGGCACGGCAGCGAGGGACAGCAGGTGCTTTGTCACCGCGCGAGTAAATCCGGCCAGTTCTGGTGCCCCTCTACATAGCACTTTGCGAGTCGCGCGGCCTCGCCAGCCTTCCACACGCGGGCGCGCGCTTTTGTACCAATGACGTCATTGAAATATGGTTGGCCCTTTCTCTGCGGTGGGAGCGGGGGCGCGAATAAACAAGTAAGGAAAGGGCAAAGACGTGGAGGAAGGATCCCGTGTGGGGCCCGCGCGCCGAGCTATACGGGTCTGCTTACGCGCGGGCCTATAACCAGAGAAGAGTACAGAGGAAGGGGAGCGTTTTTGTTTCCTGGTGACATTTATTTGGGCGCTGGGGGACGTCGGGGTCCGCACTTTGCATAAGTCAGATATAGCCGTGTGTGAGTGCAGGTACTGTGATATAAATCCTGGCGCGAGGAGACTGCCCAGTGGCTACCTCTTCCTCCTCCTCCATCTCTTCTTCGTCTCTCCGATGTACTTTCCTAATCTCTTTTTCTCTCCTCTCTCTCTCTCTCTCTCTCTCTCTCTCTCTCTCTCTCTCTCTCTCTCTTCCTATCTCGTATCTTCTCGCGCACTCGTTCCTCTCTCTTTCTCTCTATACCTTCTTCATTTCCTTTCGCTCCTCATGTCCTCTCGTCTCATGTCCTTACTGCGGAATTCTCGAGCACACTATGGTGCACCCTGTTCTGCATATAATGTATCCAACCACTGTTTTTCGCCCGTTGCCCCTTTACTTCCATCCCCTCGCTTAACTAGACTCACTCCACCCCATGCACTGGTACGGTCCAGTGGTTGGCGCAACGTTGATGATCCACGAAAGGATCATTACCGCGCCAACGAACACCGAGGTATCTTTACTGGACTTCCGAAGGAGCATGATTGTCTCCCGCTTGAAAAGAATTCATTCGAGCAGCGACGCTGTTACCGAAAATTAACGACCTAATACAGCGTCGGCAGGACCAGCAAATGCGATTGCACAATTACATGATTGGTATGAATAAATGTGGAATTCATATATATGAAGGGTATTTTCATACATTATTTCAATCATATCCATACGAAGTTTCGAGTTTCAATTTGCATTGGCGATTATTTTTAATATGATATTTATTAATGTTTAAAATAAATTAGTAACTAAAATAAATGTTCTGCTCGTTATTGAAAAGAACAATATGAATATACATATTTTAAAAAAACGAGCAAAAATAAAGGATGTTCAATTAATAGTATCTATTAATTAAACATCTTTTATTTCTGCTTTTCTTTGGCTCTTATTCATATTTACACATTGTTGTTTTCAATAAGAATTCATTTTTAATATCATATGATAAATATCGTATTAAAAATATTCGTCGATGCAAACTGAAACTCGAAATTTTATATGGATGTGATTGAAGTAATTTGCGAAAAAATTCCCCTTATATACAGGGTATTTCTTGAAGTCTGCTTACGAATCATGTAGCGTTATTTCTGATCAAAAATTGAGTCGAAAAATTCTCTACAATTTTACAATTTTCACAATGATTGACGAAATATTAATTTCTCAAAATTGCCGAATAAAAGAGCGCGTATCCGGCGAACATTTTATAAAATGTCCAACAGTTTATAAAACTGAAAATGTATTAGAATTTACGTTAAAATATTATTAGGCATTAAGAATCAGTCTCGATCATATGTATTCGACGACCCTTTTTATTTATTATATCACTCACAAAGCAGTCTAATGAGTCTAGTTTAACTTATTGATAATTTAATTTAAATAGAATTAAGATACATACTATAATAACTTGAGTTAAAGGATGAAGTCAAACAGTCACCCAAAAAAAATATTCGATAAGCAGGGAATTCCTCTTAGCATTTCCTCTAAGCAAAAAGTCTTACATTAATCTTACATTAATCAAGTGCGTGTATTTATAATATGCATTCATCTATAAAAATGAGGACATATGAGCTATAATCAAAAATCAATTCCTCTATAGAAAATTCTATTATAATAACTCGAATAGCTTTTTGAAATAAAAGGATACACAAAATACTAGCGGCAGGCTTGTTAGAAGAGGTTTGTCATTTACGTGCTATAGTAGTACGCGTGCATGTCAGTACATGTAAGATATTCTTCTTAGTATTGAGAGGATCACAATCCTAAATCCAGTACTTTAGAGTTATATGAAATTCCTTTATTTTGTAGAGTATCCTCTTGAGGTCATATATAAATGGAAAATCTTCTGACATAAACACGGAACCGCTAAATGGCAGAATATTTTTTTTTGGGTGTATAAAATAAAAAGAATATAAATTAATCGTCATTGTATTGTTATAAAAAAATAGATATTTTTCGGGGAATATTATTGAATATTATATAATATACCAGGGTTGGGAAGTAACTAGTTACTTGTAACTAAGTTACAGTTACAATTACTTTTTTTCAGTAACTGTAACTTAATTTTATTCCTTTTTTCCATCTATAACTGTAACTTAACTTAGTTATATTTCTTCCAATAACTAGTAACTAATTTAACAGTTACTTTTACAGTTACTTTACATTTTAAACTTATTTGTCAATTTAACGTGATTGGTTAAAATCTGAATACTCTGATTAAGACTAAGATCCACTTGATGCTACAAATGCTTTGAAGTATTTTTTAATTAGTCAGTTTATAAAATTCTTTCTTTTGATTGGTCAATCAAATGCTTTGAAGCGTTTGTAGCGCTAAGGGTGCGTTCCACTTAACATCCGCAACGCTCGCGTGTATTATTTTATTATTATCTGTAACAACAAGGATAAAATGATACGAGTGTTGTAGACGTAAGTGGAACGTATTTGAATATTCCCGCGAAATTAAAGGAATTTTTTAATAAAATTGTATTGTAAACGTAAATTATTTTTTTCTTTAATAGCCCTAATAATATCGATGTCATATTGTTCTGTCATGATAACAGAAAAGTAATTGAAAAGTAATTGAAAAGTAACTGAAAAGTTACTTTTTTAGTAACTGTAATTGTAACGAGTTAATTTTTAGTCTCGGTAACTTGGAACTGTAACTAGTTACTTTTGAAAGAAAAAACTGTAACTGTAACTAGTTATTTTTACAAAGTAATTTTCTCAACCCTGTAATATACTATATTTTTTCTTCTTTTCTTATATAGACGTTTAGGTGCAATTAGTATTTTAAATGCTAATTAAGTTGTCAACCATTATGAAATTGGGTGTTGCGTAAATTAATTGATAATAGATTCTAATTAGAAGATCTGTATGGGCAAATTTAAGCAATGATTTGACATTATTGGTTGTTTGTAAATTAGTGTTTTTTTTTAAGTAGGAGTTGATTATTTCTATAAATTCATATCATACCAATCACAAAATAACGCCGTTTAGGTGCCGCCGGAATAGATCGAAGCCGCAAGGATTTCCCCAAGAGATCGACTGCAAAGACCGATTCACGAATCGCAGTAATCTTAAATCGATATCTCGGGGTGTTCGATAAATTTACTGGAGAACTCGGGGGCGCACATATAATCCGATCGTAACAGCTGATGGTTGATGCCGTGCCTCATCGTAACAAACGGTCGCCACGTTACCGTTGCACTCTATGTAATACGTTTCAGATAAGCTAAGAACGCAGTAACTCTCGCGTCGTAATAATTTTAACGGACATAGGAAAAAGCAACGCCGGATTCGAGTTTCTTAAGCGTTGCCGCCAAAACGATTGCCGTCGCGAAGGAGTGCGACATTGAGGCACTCATGAACAAATTGGATGATCATAATTAAACCTGTTAGAAATTAAACTTGGTAGAACACACATATTAAATTATCACTATTTCTTCACATGTATCTGGAAGAGCCACTTTCAGTGAATTTGAAAAAAGTTAAATGAATAGCGATATCAGTGTGAACATACAGGATGTACACGATAAACCTCCGGTATTTTAAAATTATGCAAAATAAAAGTAAACACACGTACATATTTGTAAATATTTTTTAAAAAACAATTAAAAAAATTTCTTGCAAAATTAACAAATGGGCAGAACATGTTAACTTATTTCTCTATTACAAGACATCCACTTTCGATACTAATCTTCACAAGTTGACTGGAACACAGAATCTGGAAATTTTGCGTTCAATTAACAACTTAATACAAACATTTGGAATATTGGAAATGAATTGGAATAAAAGACGAAATTCGCTGGATATATTGGAAACTCTATGACTAACAATTAAAGAAAAAAGAATAACAAATTCAACAAGCGTTCTTGCGTAATATTTAGACATATTAGAAGATAATTAACTTAGATTAGTCGTACATTTTTATACACCATTTTTATACACTGTAATTTTTATATACTAAAGATGGCCTAATTTAAGGCCGAAACGTCTAATAATTTTGTAACTCGATTATATGTATTGAATTTAAGATAAACTTCGCTAAAAAAACATCTTGTGTTCGTGGTATATGCCCTTTATCTTTCCGGTTTTAAAATTAACAAACTTCCACGTGAAGCATCTTAATGTATCGGACTATCGACTTTGCAAGTCGATCCGACTGCTAATCGACTTTGCTGAGCCATAGTGAACCAATCATAATTAATCAGCCTGATGTGATTGGTCCATTATAGGTCGATAGTCAAAGTTAGCAGTGGGGTTGGCTTACAGAACCGGTAGTCTGATACAGGCTTTTATGGCACGAAGGACATTGCGTCGATATTCCATTTCATGCGTTGCAGCAGGTCATTAATTATAATGTTAATGTTGATCATAACTCGATTGCACAAAATATTCACGTTTAACATGGTGAGTAACTCCTTAGTATGCTCCGAGAAAAAGAATTCCAAGGGAGCGATATTAGAGGAACGAGTTGGTTAAAGGATGTATGTCCCCTTACCCAGTCCAGCGTAATTGAACAAATCTACATACATAGGTCTAAACAAAATTACATATAAATATTTCTCAGAAGATATACGCATGCATGTCCGCATTTCTGCAAATAAATTTTTACTTCACAACTTTATAATTTATCGTTCCATATGATGATTTTGTTGGACTCTAAAGATATACAGGGTGTGTATGATAAACATATTTTTATTTGTTCTCTACAATAAAAATAAGTAGAAATATATATGTATGATTTTCTGTATTTTGCATCATTTCAAAATACAGAAGTTCATGTTGCACATCCTGTATATCTTTAGAATCCAACAAAATCACCATACGAAACGATAAATTATAAAGTTGCGAAGCAAAAATTTATTTGCAGAAATGTGTATATCTTCTGGGAAATATTTATATGTAATTTTGTTTAAACCTATGTATGTATATTTGTTCAATTACGTTCAATTACGTTCACGACAAACATTAAATCGGTTTCATCGATGTGCAATAAGCTTACCGGTCAGTTCGTTTACTAAGGTTAAATTGACATCGTAACACGCGTGTCTTGCATTTTATTCGATAGAATATCGATTGTGAAGGAGTAACAGAGAGAAAGAGAGAGAGAGAGGGGGGGGGAGAGAGAGAGAAGGAAATATAGAAGGGGAGCGCAGAGAGGCGCCTGGTTTAAAAAAAGAGGAACGCGACGACGGCACTTTCGGTCGCGAATAATTCAGACGGGGGAGTCGTTTAAACGTCCGGGCACGTCGCTCGACAGGTGTAGGCATCGATTAGCATAAGGTAACGACGCCAGCGAACACGTAAACACGTCCTGGCCGAGCGATCGATGGATCACGATCGCGCTGAAGTTTCCGGCGATCGTGATTAAAGTGGGTCTTTAGAGTGCTCGACGTAACGGATCGCTTGTTCGTCGAAAGGGACGCTCCTTGAGGGACAAACGAACTCTGTATATTCCCGGACGGATCGTCCTGGTCCCTCAGCACAGATTTCTTTCACCTGTGCGAGGAGCTCGGATGACCTTGGCTGTGATTAACATCCAAGGCAAGAAACACGTGGCTCGCACATATTGACCCGACGAGCAGGTTCAAGGTATTCCTTTCTAGAATCGATCAACAAATTTTGAAGAAATCTCGATCCATTCGATGTCCGATCGTGATTAACCTACGTCATTGCATCCCTTCTTTACTTCATGTCTCGAATTCATAGAGAGATTCGAAAGAAAATAAAATTTCTGCTTTGTCACCGTTGACCGCATGATCATAAAAATCCACACGGACATAAGCTGGAATTGGTTTTTATGTGACAGATTCAGCCCTTGGTACCGTCCCTTAAACCGCAACCTTGGAGCCAACCCTGATGATCATATTGAATTTATGCGCTGTTCGGTATAATGGCCTATTACCGGCGCGCATTGTAATGATAGGATCGACCGATGCTAATGGGGAATAGCTGGATTTTTCTCCTTTATTTTTTCTTTTTTTTTTTAACGATCGTGTAGCACCGCGCGAAACTGCGCGGCTTCGCTACTGAGTTGCTACCGGGCGCTGCGCCTCCACGCGTGTAATCCATGGCAGGACGATCCTTATAAGGGCTGTCACCGTGGTTGCCCGGATAGGATAATAAGATACTACCATCTTGCTCCTGGATCCCGGACAACGGGCGGTGGCTGTCCCGATCGTGACCGTCCTGTCACGAGGCAACGGACACCCGTTGTTGTCCGATCCTAGCGTCTTCCTTTCTCCCATCCGAACTTCTCTATGGCGTGCTTGCGTGTGTATCCTTGATGTTCCCAACGCCTTCCTTAAATCGCGCTCGACGGCTAACCAAGAAAGATGGACCCCTTTCGGAACTTATACCGCGCTCTCGTTTGACAAATCGAAGATATGAGGGAAGAAAACCGGGCGTTCGCACACTGTTGCTGTATAAACGGGCGGATTTATGTACTCCGATCACAGGATCATATTTAAAGGATTATATCATTTCAAAGCAACGGAGACACTTGATACCGATGGTGTCTTAAGCTCGAGATATTTTGTTCTTTAGAACGTGCTAGTTACCACGTGTCTTTAAGAGAGTCGCCAGATCTTTCTTAAGCGCGATATAAATTGCATCGTTATAATAATTAATCAGAAGGTATACTGCTCCTTATGAGATAGTGGGCACAGTCATTGCGAAACCGAAGTTATTATATGCAGTCGAAAGTTCTCAAATACTTAATTGATACTTTTGTTGTTGTCTTGAACGTGATCGACTGTAGTAGCTGTCATGAAGGAGATATGAAAAACTGGTTTTCAGGGAAATTAATATACAGAAGTCAACCTTTTATAAAAGATAGGCAGCAATATATCCTCGTTTGCGCTACAAAGAAAGAAATATTTTTACTAAAAATTAATTTTGTAGAGGCAAGCTACTAATGTACTAATATACATATACAACTACGAAAGACAGAGCTGATGTTATGAAATATGTGCCAATAATATAGCACAAGATATATTATATTTAAAAAGTGTTACGAATAAATTACAAATCTTCAAAGTAAAATAATATCTCGAAAAAAACTAACTTTAATTGATTGTGAGATATCGAAAGAAAGATACAATTTTAATTTTTTTGTAACTGTTCAGAGATCGTTTTATTTTTATATTTTAATTCTTATGTATTTTTCTTTATGGAAACCGAAAATTATATACACATAAAATTATATATATATAATAATGACGCTACAATAAAAAAAATTGGTACATAATTGAAATAAAGAATAAAATCCTTATTCTCTGTCAGTTGTGCTTTAATTACTTAAAAATTTAATTCAGAGTTTGATCAACAACTTTGAATAAGTTTTTAAATGATTGAAGCTGGGACTTGAAGAATAACTGCAAACAACGATTTCGTGACGTAAATAAAATATAATGATATGAATAAGAATTTTATTAATTTTATTTCACACACACAATACACTAATTTTTATACATAAATATAAAGAACGCCAATAATCGGTCAATGTTATGAATATAATACAAATTCTCCTAATTTAAATTTAATAATCTCAGATGTGACTGTGCGCCGAAACGTTCGGACATTAACCACAATCGATCTAAGATGTTAATAATATAAATATACTAATTTTTCCTTGAATGTAGCATCATTATTAATAATTTTTGGTTTTTAAAGAAAAATACATAAGAAAATGTAAAAATAAAACAATTCCCGAACGGTCGCGTAAAAGGTTGCATTCCCTTTTCTATAAAAAAATTAAAAATTTGAGAATGTTTTAGTCATTCATACTTTGTTAATACAAAGGCTGTGTTCTAAAATTTATTACCAATACTGAAAATTTATAGTGCACGTAACGTAAATTATAGATTTTCAGCATTAACTATAAATTTTGGAATATAGCCAAAGTATTAAAGTATTAAATATAATTGTGCGTATCCTGTACGTATGTACAGCGAGTTCATCAAATATATCTGTTCCGAGACATATCTGACAAAGCGATATTCCCGATAGTCCCGAGAGCGACCTAATCCCGCACGTTTACACACATATAGGCGAGCAAGCATCGAAGTTCATGAGGATCGAACGCACCGGGGGCCCGCAGATCGTATCTGGCGAGCGAGTTTACGTAGAAATCCGCGTATGGAGGAGAGTTAGCAGCCGAGCTGTTCTGAACCAACCTAACTTTACCGTTCTCCAGGAGTCAGGCTTCTCGACCGCCAGTATCGCACTACAAATCGTCTTTTCTGGATCTTTGTCGCATATATTATCGCTTGGTCCGCGGCGAAAGCTCGCCAGTGGATCGAAGAAATAATTTTGATTATAATTTCGGTGAAGACACTTCGATCTAGAAAAAAAAATCTATTTGACTACCAAATTATCTCTTCGCATAACGTTGAGAAATTTAAATTATTTATCGGAAATTGAGTATTTCAAGAATGTTTCCCGATTTGAGAAATGTTGTCGTAATTTATATGAACGCACGAGTTGAAATGATTTTAATATTCAATGGTCAAATAATTTAATCAAAATATTAAACATTCGCTGTTAATAATTTAATGATTGTTTATGTTGATTCATTAAGTTTTAATACATATTTTACCATGGATCTTCTGGAAGAAAGTATTATTATATATTTGTGAGAATTTTTTCAATGTAAATTCTACGATTTTATTAAAGAGAGAGACAAGTACATTCGTTCTTGAATGACGATAACTCGATCTTTACTACCATCGACGCGGTGACTCCAACAGCCGCATGCGTCACGCGCAAACCGCACTCGTGCGCGCACGAGGGTTGCGAAGCGACGCTTATATTCGAAACGATGACATTTATGGGCCCGTATGGCATTTGCATTGGAACGAGCTGATCGGTTCATAAAGCATCTCAGTCGCGATTCCCTGATAATCACAAATCAACTCAACTGGGTCGTTGGGGCCCAGTGTGTCAACGAGCGACGATACAGAGAAGACATACCCATCGGAATAATGTATCTATGGGTCCATGCTACCGCATCAAGACGAATACAGGGAGATAAAGGTGTGACGAGGGGAGGGACGAGGCGCACACATATTCATGTCGGTTAGGAGTCGGTGGAAGCAACACCGTACCTTCGTCTTCTTCGTGGTTTCTCGCAATGGACATGGTGTGATACACGTAACGCGACGCCCTTAAATCACTGTGGGCCCAAACCTTCTCTCTGCCCCTATCCCTCCTCCGCACCCCCGACTTTCGGGGAAGGCTAACTCGGAGTAAAAAAAGATGGATTTATAAGGGGCCGCAAGCGGCCTGGCGTTTCGGGGATTCTTCTCGTTTGCGATTCGGGGACGTATCGCCTTCGAACTGCGTCTTATGCTTCTCCCTGGGAGCGCCCTATCGACCTAAGGATTATGCGCGATCTCGGGTAAGAGCCTGAGAGCCAACTGCCGCGAAATGTTAGACCGGTCGTTTTTAAGAAGACGTATGGATCGTAGATGCATCAGTCTTCTCCCGTTTAAATTTTTCAACATTTGCGTCCGGAATTTATTCTTTGTACAAGTTACCCAAGCAGAACAACAAGTCATTATGATATCAAAATGATGTCAAAATGACTCCAAAATTATCATTAAAAGTTTTTCAATCATTTCCGATTCTTTTTAATGTCATTTTGATGTTATCGTGACTTGTTGTTCTGTTTGGGTAAATATCTAAAATAAAATACTTCCTTATATTTCACGTATCCGTAACATATATAACATGTATTTTTAATTAAAAATATATTTAAACATTTAAAAAATATTTAAAAAAACAGAACATTGATCTCGCAGCGAGAAATTGCGTTTAGTATAAATCATTCAAACGATTTAACTGCGTTTAATAATCATTCCCGCCGGGACGCATGACGCAATTATTGCAGAATGCATTCCGCATATTGTGTACATGCCTGCACGTGTGCCCCGCAATCTTGTGGACCCCTGTACACGCACGCGCGCGCATGCGCGCAGAAAGGGGAGACCTTATATTGCGCGGTCTTGATATTTACGATTGAAACAAATCGAATGTTATCAAGCATTCCGAGTCGACGATAAAGAATACAGAACGGACACGGAGGCATTCAAGACTCCCAGGAGAGACGCCATCGGGAAATCCTCCTTGGTGGCGTCTCGCACGTTAACCTCAAGTCATATTCGCGGCATGCTGTCATACATCGCGCCGTTGACGATTATTGGGTGACAACAAACGTGTTATTACACACCCTCTAAAAATTTATGAGAATTATCGCTCGTCCCACATTGGCGCACGCAAGGTACACGTGTATACATATATTCGAGACAGTGTTTTCGTGACGCAGGCCATTTTATACGGAAATAAAAATATCGTAACAAAACTAAATAACAGGATGAAACGAATTATTATACTCGAAATTTAATGCAAATTGTAACAACATTTATAATTTGTTACTTGCATATTATTGTCCGTTATGCATTGTTTTATCTTAAAATTTAAATTTTTTTTTCTTTTCTTCTTGTCTTCTTTTCTCTCTTCTTCTGCTTCTTTCTCTTTTAGCATTTTATTTACAATTAATTTGATGTACACTAATTACATACATAATTTCTATTCTAATTAGAATATCACCTTGGACAAACGAAAAATATTGCACATAATACTTGGGGTGCTCATCGTCACATAGTCGAAATCGATAGACCGTTTTTGAGAAATTGATTACTCTGATTTTCCATGATCTGCTTGAGAGGTTGACACGCAACGTTCATCGAGGACGTTCACCGGCACTCGATAACTCACGATTAGTGTAACACGTTCGGAACAAGATATCGTCGCCGCACACGGGAGCGCGAAACAAAAAGTCCGGCTGTTTCGGATGCGTGGACGTGCTCTTAAATCCTCGCGCGAACGACGCGAACGGCAAAACGAGCAGAAAGCCGAAAGACTTTGAATAGAGAGGGAGAGAGAGAGGATCAAACATGAACGGTGCGCACGCACGAATCGTGGTTTTTCAATCAGGTTTCGGCGCGTTCTTTAATTCGTCGGGATAACCCCTCATCCCTCCCGCACATTCACGTACACGAACACACGCACAAACGATGCATTTGCATTCTCGGCGTAAGAGGCAAATTCGCGCGCGCGCATACAACAAGTAGACAGCAGGCATCGAATGTTTAATTCAAGATACGCGAGAGAGGGCCCATTGCGTGAGAAAGAGAGAAGAGTCATGCGTGCGTGCGTATGCGAGCGTGGGAGAGTGAGAGAGAGAGAGAGGGAGAGGGAGGGAGGGGGAGGGAGAGAGAGAGAGAGAGACGCGAGTCGAGCAAGCGTAGGGTAGCAATTGATGGGACAGGATGGCGCGTTTGTTGAGCTAATTACTGTAAGGCGAGGCGCTTACTCGCGCCGCTACATACAAACGGCATTAAAGGTGGTGGTCATCAATCCTCGGTAGGGCCCTTTCGCCCGCCTGGCGAATCAGCCTCTCTTCTCCCGCCTCCCTCTCTCTCTCTCTCTCTCTCTCTCTCTCTCTCTCTTTCTCTCCCGCTTCTCCACGGAGGATTCCTCTTCTTCCCTTCGTGTCCTCTTGAGTTGCGACATTACAGATACGACTGAATCAATGCGCATTCGCCAGTCTCGATATGAGCCAATCACTAACTCCGGCAAATAACCACTTCGACCCGTAACTGCGGGATTATTAAAAGTTGGGGTATATATGGCACCATATCTCAATTTTTGTGGAAGACAATATGTATTATATGGCTGTAGAGATAAGCGCAATACTTAAGAAACGATTCGTTCAACGATGCATCATCCACTTTGATATCTGAATCCGATCGGAGAATCAAAGAAAAATCTTTTAATTAATTTGCCGCGCGATGTAGGAACGATACCGACGATAATCGTTATGTTTGCGCGGATCTGAATATCTCAAGTCATTTGATTCGATAAATGATTTTCGAGGATGTGTATAGCGTGCGTTTAATTAACTGGATTCTAGGATGCCTATATAATCCCGTCTGAGGGAAGTAGACATCGATATTTTTAACGCCAAGATAATTAATATCGTCGCTTAATTGTATAAACTGCAATAGAGAAGCATGCGTATTTATTTTGTATTTGTTTGTTAGCGCCAAGACGGATTATTATTGGCGTTACAAACCGATGGGTACGTATTACTGTACAGGATACAAATGATGCAATATTAATTGGCCGAGATCCGCGTTGGTCGAGTCTGTCGATTTCTAGCCAGCTACATGCACTAGATTGAAGGAATTAATATATCCCTCCTTCTCTCTAATTAACCGGATTTCTTCCTTTAGCTTAGTTCGAAGTCGTATTCACAATTATCGCCTCGTATTTAAGTGTTGTAAAGTAAACGTTCAGAGATGTAAACATATTAATACATAATACATAATAATAATGTTAAATATATAATATTAATTAAGTTAAATCAGTAACAAAAATCATTGTACAACTGTAATTCATCTATCTTTCTAAACCTAAAATGTAAAGATTATGTTTAATTGCTCTATAAACTTATTGAATTTCTTTGAGATTAAAGAGAGACGATCCGCGAACGTTTCTGCGTATCTTACGTTGCGGACAAACGTATTATCAGTAGCGATATACGTTGCGTCTTCGCCTCCCAATCTCCAAACGTAGGATGATAATTTTCGAAGTCCCTCTTGGAAGGACTTCATTAACCATCGCGGAATGTCGGCGCTCCGGGGAGAGTTCGAAAACTGGTGCGTACATCATCGCGGCCGGCTGATTGGTGTGGGTGAGTCCGGTCCCGCACCGCGGGCGAGTGCGCCCGCGAGGATGTCGCGCGTGTATCGGATGCTCTGGTCTTAGGACCGGCGGCGTCATCGGTCGAGCGTCGCGATATAAATAACAGCATGCTGATAATTAAGACGGCATTTCGGCGCGGGCCGACACCCGCTGTCTCGCGAAGTGACATCGGTCTCACACGCGTGTAGACACGCGAGGCCGCATCCGCGGGATCGCAAGATATATCGTTCTGGACCCGCGACCACGGAATTCTCCAGCGGAATTCTCGCGGAGAAGAGAGACCGGGAAGGGGGTCAACGAGTCTCGATAAGGGTTCACACTTTGTATTCGCCTTCCCGTGTCTTGCGGAGAAAACAGGCGACAAGAGTGGGAGGATCGAAGAAAATAAAAAAGATGCGCGGAAGATCGCGGAAGAATCGCACCATGTGCGAGGGCTTCGCCGCCACCGCGGTAGAAGGTATTGCGTGGATTCATCTGGATAAAACCGTGGCGCGATCAATCACCCGGTGATTAACTGCGCTACCTACGGAATCGAACTCGCGCTTGTAATTTATAGCGGTTTTTCTAGATAAGGTATAAGGGACGTGTCGAGGTGTGTGACACAGGTGTTCATGTAGGAAGTGCGCTCGTTATTGAAATAACGCGCTCGTTGTACCCATGATATAAGCAACTTCCACGCGCGTATCTATGTATCTCGAACGCTTGACGAGATCGTAGTGGAAGCGAATCGTTTAATTTGTCCATGCAGATTGGATCGGTCTTTTGCGTTAGGCAGTCTTTTTCCAAGTAAAGCATATTTATTATCATCCTTTAATTTGCATTGATGATTCATTAACGTTCTTTTATTATAACATTAATTATTTTCATATTAAAACTAGCATGAGTCCATCTTGCATAATAATTACATTAACTATTTTATATTTAATTTCACGGCATAACATTTTTGTTTTTTTAATCTCAACTTACTACTTTGACTCTCTCTCTTTATATTATTGTGTTTTTTTTTAGTTCTTAAACCAAACGTTTTGTTAAGATTAATAATACACGTCACGAATAAAATGTAATATTATTTAACTTTATATATAAAAAATTTAACAACAAAAGAAAAAAGAATGAATTTTTATGATCACAGCAGGAACAAGGACGAGCTTAACTATCGCGCGCGCGAGTGCACGGATGAGTGCTATTGTGAATGCACCGCTCCTATCCCATCGATATAACTTTCCAAGTGTAATTGAGGGAATAAAGTCCGCGAAATTTCGCGAGCCGCGACGCTGGCGTGGATCGTAAAGAGGATGAGCATGTCCCGGCGTAACCTGAGGCTGCGAAGGGGCTGCAGTAACGCGACGAGGACACGTCGGGAAATGAAAACGAGGAGCATCCCAGTGCCAGCGACGTTCTACCAACCCCACGGGGAGCCGGCACGTTATATCTTCATTAAGCAGTATACCTAACCGTCCTGTCGCACGACTTCTTAGCACTTCGCAGCCCGCGTTAATTTCACGTTAACTTCTTCTTTCTACATATCGGTTTCTCCACTCCCTGTGACGTAGTTCCACTCTAGTAAAGACACTCGAAGGACGAGCAATCCGCAAATTGCCTTCTTTCTTTGAGTTAATCACGATGACACATCTTTCAAAATTTCTTTCTATTATGTAATCTTGTACTTGAGTTTGTACTTCTTAATTATTATTAATTTTAAACAGATTAGCTTTTTTTAGAAAGATGTATTTTTGTCTTTCAAAGAAATCTAGAAAAAGAGATTTAAAGATTTTTTGAAATAATTTTATGATATTAAATAGCTTTTTAGTAATTTCTAAAAAATGATTTCATTTCTTTTTAAAACCTTAATATATCATTAATATATTATTTATGGTATGAATCTGACATGTAAATCATTGTTTCCGATTGCTAAAAAGTTTATTTAGCTTGTGACGAAAAAGTGCAATTTATTTGATATATTTATTATATGATTATATTGTTTATTATATCATTTATTTTATCACATATTATTATTCATTAAACGTATATCCGTTAGACTATTTTTTCGACTTTCGCACTGACAGCGAATTTATAAAAAAGATTCTTATATAAAGAATGAAATGCTGGTTTTTCTCTTCAATTGACGCATAAATCTTTCTAGAAATAGGACGTGCTCAGCCTTTGGCTTTCATTAAACCGGACAACCTTAACAATCTCCTTTTGGCAGCGAAGGAACCGGCAGCGCGAGAGCAGCCTCTTTAGGATTTAATCATGACCCTTTGTCCGCCAAGTAACGCCCGCGAGTCTCAGGATCGTGTCGATATACCTACCATTGGATCCTCTTAGGCGGGTGTTACGGAGGAAATTCCAGATCCCCGAATCGCCGTAAGATCAGGACGCATCGTTATGGGTCCGCGCGCTTCTGCGCGTCTCTCTCGCTCGCTCGCGGGCGGTATCGGGCCGGTCTAGAAGGAGGACGCGGTCGTAAATATTCGGGCGCCAAATAATGCCGGTTCCGAGCGAGAGCAAGCGACCACGACTGCCGACCGACCCGTAATGAAGGACATCCTCGTTAATTAGTCAATAAATTATCCTTCGCGCTTACGATGCTCGTGGTCGGTCCTCCCGCTCGTTCACCACCGCGCCACCAGTCTCCTCTCGTCTCCGGGATCGCTCGAGAGGGTCGCATACTTTACGACACCTATCTCACGCGACAGCGCGATGCATTTCTCACAATCAACGGTCCCCGAAAGACGAAAAACGCACGTCTTGTAAGACGATCTACGAGGTGGTCCACTGCGTCTCTCGGATTGCCATCATTTCTCGAGGGACTCGTTGGCGTCTTCGGGCCGGGAATGCGACCTCTTGATAGCGAGATGACGGTCGATCACGACGAAAATAGATCTTCGAAATGAACTTACGCGAACCTGTTTCGACGAAAACATCGAGGTAACTAGTCAGTCGCAAGAAAATACGGAATGCAAACTGATGTATTCACATTTATATCGTTATAAGTCTCCACAATCGCGACAACCGAGCACGTCATTTTTTTTAGTTTAAAGAATCAGCAAGGGCAAGAGCACGCAATAAATAAACAAATTCGACCAACTGTTGTGACGTTTATGTGGAAAATAATTACAATTGTATAGTTATAAGACTGGTTGCTATAAAAATATCAAAATTTTTGGCAGCATTACTCATTTTTGAGTTTCCAATAAAATGATTCTGAACGTCCAACAAAATTATTTTCAGATTCAGCAAAGTTTTAGATTTTTCAGCAAAATTCTTACTCACTTCTTAATGTACACGGTTACATCACCCAAAAAAAATATTCTGCCATTTAGCGGTTCCGTGTTAATGTCAGAGGATTTTCCATTTATATATGACCTCAAGAGGATACTCTACAAAGTAAAGGAATTTCGTATAACCATAATGTACTGGATTTAAGATTGCAATCCTCTCAATACTAGAAGAATGTTTTGCATGTACTGACATGCACGCGTACTATGGTAAATGACAAACTTCTTCTAACAAATAAACGTGCCGCTAGTATTTTGTATATCCTTTTATTTCAAAAGATTATTCCAGTTATTATAAGAGAATTTTCTATAGAGAAATCTATTTTTGATCGTAGCTCATGTGTCCTCATTTTTATAGATAAATACGTGTCATAAATACACGCACCTGATTAATGTAAGATTAACGTAAGATTTTTTGCTTAGAGGAAATGCTAAGAGGAATTCCCCGCTTATCGGCAGAATATTTTTTTTTGGGTGATACATTGCTAAAAATTTTCCATAAACGATACAACAATTGGCCGATACTTGCGTAAAACATACAAGTTGGATCGTGCAACTATCTTCAAATTCTTGTGCTGACCGTTGTAAATGCGCATTCACACCCCAATAGAAGCACGCGCGTGCTGCACCACGCAGGTGGACGGGATCCTCTCGTAATGTCCCGCGCAACATAATGTCGTGTGCCGAGCATAAAGATCCGATCCTATACGTGTCCGAGTTACATACCGTGCCACATGATCGTACATCACTTTAACTACTTCCTGGCTTGGTACAATTCTGCCGGCTCACGCGGCCGCGAAGGACGGTGCTCATCTTTTCCGAGAAATCCCGACGTATTAGAAAACCAAGACGCAAACTATACAATGCGTCGATGTCTAGTTAGAAGAAACCTAGATATATTGACATATAGTATATCTCTCGAGTTACCTCCTAATAATCATCAACGTTAAAAGAGAGTCAGAGTCATACGTATTATTTGTATGGTATCGCAATGAAGTTAAGGAATTTTTACGGAGTATTGCGATCTTCGTCTTTTATGCTTATAACAAAGATTTTTTAACAGAAACATATATTTTTGGTGACCCTAAAGGCATATAGATTCTTCAAACCTACTAGTTTTTTTATTATTAATTTTAGAAAAAGTTTTACAATTTTCAATTATATAAAAAATTGCAACTTGAACTTATATATATAGCATAAGTACAGCTTGATATAATTAACTTACAGTGATGCGCAACTTGCGGCCTATCTGTGAACTTTTTCCGGTTCGTCGATTCATAATCAAAGATATAATATAATTACATTTTCTATTTATTACAAGTAAAATATATGTAACCCGAAAGACTTACCTAAAAATGATCCCCTGAAAATAATCCTTAAATAAAGTTGCACGTCACTGGTTTAGAACAAAAACTGTGAAATTATTTCATATCATAAAATTATTTCAAATCATAACAAAAATTAGAAGAATATCCCAGGACCATCAGGATTCATACATTCCTTACAGGCAAAGAAAGAATTCTAGTTAATAAGGAAAGTATATTTATAATCACAAAGAAAGTTTACAATTAGATATGTAATGTTAATGTTAATTCAGTACATTATATATAAATCGCTGATTTAATAAAGCCACAAAAAGTAAATAAACGTCTCTTCCTTGCTTTTTTCTTTATTAATTTGGTTTAAAAATGTTATTTGTATAGTTGTTCGCATCATTTGGTGTAGGAAAGTCTTCAATGTGAGCTTCCAGCAGGTGAGCACGAAGTTCTTTGGCAAAATTCGTACAGAATGGAACCGTCTTTTTTTCTTTTTCCTTTTTGCAAAATTCGCATTCGTAGATTGTTTTACCCGGATGTAGATTCGTCGATAGTATGTGCTTCCGAAGATTTTCCTATGAACATAAAAATTATCCATAATCTAAACAAAAACTATTAATCAGATCTTTTTAAAATTAAAAAATCAAAAACAATTAATTAGATCAATCCAAGTAGCACAGCAGCACTTGCAAAGTGATAAAAATAAGCGCTTATATGCGCTTTTTTAGCACTTTCTTAACGCTTTGTAATCGCTGTGTGCTACTTGGGAATTAAGTAGGCTAGATGTCCCGTAACGGAGACTGCTGATAATCGGTAAAAATCTCACTGTTTTTAGTTTTTAGCGGTCGCATAATTAATAATAACCAATCAATAATCGATATTCCCATAGTCTAACGGCTTTTATTAGACGAATCGAGCACGTTTTACGAGCACGTTGTTCGATCGTTTACGCAGCTCTCTGATTCTCATCGAGCTCGACCGAACAAGTCTACCTGCCGTTCGGGCGTCGCTATTAAAATTTCATTCGAGCTGATTCAAGCTCGAAGTTTACGCACGCGCGCGCACGTACATGCAAAAGGATCTTTTACCACGATCGAGCGGGCCTCACGCCAAGTCGAGTCTCGAATCGAGTTCGCATTTGTTGGATGCATCTGGATACACACTGTGGATATACTCCTTACTGGTGTGCGAGGAATCGGCTCGCTGCAAAACCGGACGCACACGTTTCATTGGTTACGCCGTTGGCGCGTTTAAAGGCGCTTTACCCTCTCCGGGCTAAGTAGCCGGCCGTAGTCGTAAACATCTTCCTACCAGGCGGGCTTATACGAGCCGCTGATGGCAACGCGCGGCAACATCAAATTTAATTTCCCATAAGTAAATCTTTCCGCGGGCACCGCTCCGTGACGGGCGTGTAGATTAAGCCTCGTTCACACCGCCGTGGGCGGTCGCGCGGATCGGCGAAGCGGACGCGCGTTGTCACGCAAATCTAGCATGAGGCCGATTTCGTTGGGCCGATTGATTCGAATTGCCACAAATTTAATTTCTCTTCCTCCTCTATGTATCAAGAAACTGCACTATCATAGACCGTCTGAAACGGAAAGACGTACGGTGTGTATTTACGATCGTCGTCGAGAGTGGATGGTGATTTTACGAGCCTAATAATTTTCGGGTACTCACAGAAGCAGCAAGAAGATGTTAGAGAAAGATGTTAGAAGTAAGAGGATATTAGAAGAAATGTATTCTGTTCTTTAATATATTACACTTGGCGAAGAGCCTGAAGTTGAATATCTGAAGTTCTAACATTTCTACCACCACGTATTAAAGCCAGAATTTATCGAGTGATAAACAATAAACAAGTTTCTCTAATTCTACTCAAAATAAATTGTGTAACGAGAAAGTTAATCTTCTGTATCTCTCTAAAACTTTTTGCAGTACTTGATACATCTGCACCTCATGCAAGTCATACGAATACTTCAAACTTTTCGCATTTTTTACACTATCGCCGATATTAGTTCTTTTCTATAAGATAAAAAGAAACACGGCCAATTATAATTCCAAAACAAAAAGTTTAAGTATAAAAATATTTATTTATGTATATGATTTTTTGAAAATGTGTCACAACTTTTGATAGAGATACGTCTACATCAAGATACCACGGGCTACGTTCGTACTTCTGAGTATCATTTTGTCCTTGTTGTTTACCGAATGTTAAGCAAGGATAAAATGATACTCGAAGGTACTCGGATAGTGTTTTCGAACGCAGCCCAAGGAGATTGAGTGAACATGCGGCAGTCTCTGCTGCATGTTTAGACACGTTTTACGCGTGTCTCGAGTGTTTTGTTTTTAACGTAGACTCGGTTAGTGTACTTACCCCTACAATCTACTAGCCCCGGTCTCCTCTGTACACTTTGAAAAGGCAAGCAGGAAAAACACACGCGTGGTGACGCAAGATATCGAATCGTAAAAAGATCTCATTTTATTAGAGCTTACATGTGACAAATTGTATCTATATTCAAGCAGATTCAAATAAATTAGATTAATTGAACTTACAAAAAAAATACGTTGTATTTACCACGTAAACGATTAAAACAGGAATATCTAATGAGTTAGTTCAGCGAAACAAAAATTAATATAAATACATATGTCATAAATAAACATAATTACATCGTTTATAATTCGAAATCTTTACCTTCTTTCAAATCTTCATCATTAACTCATAAATAATAAAATTATTTTTAATTCTTGTCGTGAGATATTCGATTTATTATTTTAATATTCATATACTGCAGATCATAGTCCATCGTGATGAAATAAAACATGCGACTTTTCAACAACTCTCGGCGACCGATGTGAAAAGCAGAATGTAAGTGTCGGATTCGATGTTAACTGGTATCGGCTTGAGGAAACTTACCACCCTCGACGAAAGTTTTCCAAGTGCCGCCGGTAGCGAGTCGATGGCGAGGGTTAGGGGGATGGTTTCGAAGCGAGAGCAGAAGCGTTGGTCGACAAAAAGAGGCTAACCAAGGTAAATCATAGCGCCGAGGGAAGTGAGAAGGAAGAGAAAAGAAAACGTGTAATCTCATAGATGCAAGGTGAGTTTCGCGATCCTCTATGTGGGAGAGTTTCCTCGTTAAGTGCGCTATTCGCACGCGTCCCTACCTTATTAAAGTACCGTGCAAACAGCTATCGTCAAGCTCGATACTACTCGCAATCGGGATACATCATTTTCAACGGATTACGTTCTTTTGTCATTGGTCGCGCGAACGTCGTCGGCCATTTAACGATGCTTTGAAGTGGCTAATTAGACGACGACTGCATCCCGTAGATATAGTGCCTCATGAAATTAATCCAATATACAGTGAATGTAAAACTACTCGTACAAGAAAAATTTTTATAAAAAGGCTTATTTATGGATAATAAATATATTGATTATAGTAATTTATTAACAATGAATTCTAATATAAACAAAATAGCTTTGCGAAAAAATAACTGTTTATAATCTTAGCCTAGAAGCTAAAAAAATGACGTTAAACGTTCTATTTTTAATATCAAGAATAAGATAAATTAAAAAGTTTTAATAATTTAAAAAAAATAAGAAAAATTAAAAAACATCATACGTTGGCTTATATTTGAAACAATCAGTTTCTTAATCTCAAATCAATATTTTTTTTCTGAAAAATTAAAAATTTAATAATTAAAACTATAAAATATAATAACGCTATTTATAAAAAATGCAAAGTTGTGTTGTGTATTGGAAAAAAAGAGGTTTTTTTAATGAGAATTAATTTAATAATCTTTCTAAAAAGAATTATTGGTTAACATCGAAGCAGGAATTATTTTTAATTCTTCGATTTCTACTTACAAATTAGAAATGTATCAACATGTAAGACTCAGTCATTTTTCAGACCGAGGACGAATAACCGATCGATGCGTTGGCAAACGCGAATGAGAACCACTGGAATGAGTTTATGTCGCTATATCAAAGAGACACGGAGACCTCGTATGCGAGTCGCATCCCGACTCAAGCATCAAAGGGCATTAGCATACCGGCCGCGCGGTATGACTGGGCCGTGCGTGCGTGTGGGCATCCAGTGGGCACAATTAACTCGTTATCTTATCGCGCCTCGCCGGCGCGACGGCAGAGGCGGCGGCGCAGTCCAAACGTTAAGGTTGTACTCTGCTTAATTTACGCCACGGAGCCCGGCACCGGCAGGACAAAAATTGGACCGCGTCGGAATCGCGGGGTGCGAGTCAACCGGGGAGAGAGCCGCCACCGCGACATGAAGGCGAGCGAAGACTTTGAATCCCGATGACGATCGTGTTGCGAGAACGCGTGTGCGTGTGCGTGCGGTAGGTCTTTCGAACACAAATGCACGCACATAATGCACAAATAACACGCGGTGCTACTGGTTTTAGTTGTACATAATATGCGAATGTTTCATGACCTTCATCTTTAAAAAATAACGCCATTAAAAAATCTGGTCTTAAGATACAGAAACTAAGATAAATCTAAATAAGATAAAGCTTGTACTTCTCTGTTCGCTCAATAGTTTAAACTTAACTTACATCAATAATATAAAAAATAAATAACAGATTAAGCTGAGAGTAATGACTAGGTAATTAATGTGCAAAAAATTTCTAGTAAAAAATATATTTACTTCATAGCTATATTTATCAAAAAATCGTATATTATTCTTTCAGTCACCTTTAATCTGTTCTTTATTATTTAAATTTCAAGGGTCCTTTATAATTTTTTATTATATAAAAAATAGTTTTATTCGGCGATAATAATAACTTACCAAAGTATTACTGGCGTAGGAACAATGTCGACACTTGTATGGTTTGACACCTGTATGCAGTCGCACGTGTCTCCGCAGATTCGAACCGAGTTTCGTCTTAAAATTGCAGCCTTTATAAGTGCAGGAATGGATTTGAACCTTCTCGGTGTTCGCGGAATCTTCGTGCCGTATTCTGTGCCTATGGAGAATGAATACAATCATTTAAAAACGGAGCAATGTCAGCAATAATCGGCGATCGTAAAATCTTCTGATGAACACGATTCTCATGGAAGCGATCGTTATACGTTTTCCTTCCGTTAATTAGATCCTCTCGATGTTGAATCAGTGACGCACGCAATTAAAGCATAATGATACGGATTTACGTATCCGATATGCACGATTATTGCCATTAAATGAAAATTCCCATTGGAATTGTGCGGAGGCAAAATTTATTGGGGCCAATCGAAGCGTTTTATGAAAGTCTGATTAACGCCCGAGTGCTAATACCGGTCAACGCAGCTATTAACGCCAGATAAACTTTCTACGCCGAAGTGAGGTCGATACCAAGTATCTAATCTCGGAAATATATCTGCTGGGACATCATACCGGTGTCATACATAAAGTAGTTACCGCGATAGCCGCGAAGAGGAGTAAGTACGAGTTTGTCATCAAGAAGACAGCGTGCAACAAGGAGGCAGAAGTAATACCTTCTGCAATATTTCCAGTAGCGGAAATATTATCAACATCGCATGCGATCAGCCGATTTATAACGGCAAATCTGTCAGCCATACTTTAAAATCAACGATTGTAACTAACGACTAATTGAGCGCATAATAGTGATTTATGCTCTATGTATATCCCCTGTAGCGCGATATCGATTCTCTCAAGCATGCAAGAGAGTTTCGTAGCATGATTAAAGAAAGTAACGGAATGTCAATAATTAAAGTTCTTGCATGACACATTCGAGTTCAATTCTAGCACAGGAGGATTGTAGAAAACTGAGATGAAATACTTTATTTATGTCCATTTCTATCAATGTAGATTAACTTCAATTTTGCTTTAGTTTATTTTTGTTTTTTTCTGAGCAATAGAAAAAGGATAAATTAAACCGAGATTAAGTTAATCTACATATACATTGATAGAAATGAACATTAAACGTATCGAAAATAACAGGATCGTGTTAATTTATTTATTATGTCTTTTATAATTATTAAGTCTTTCACAACGCTTTGCAAGTCTCGCGCATCCCCTCACTCTCTCTCCTCTGACATCTGGAACGAAGATATCTTATGTATCCAGGGCGCGACAGCATGCAGAAATATTATATATATTTTTTCGTTGTAAAAGAGGGGCAGAGATCGTATCAGAAGTGTGTGTCCTCTACATCGTTCTCTCCTTCATCTCCTCCTCCTCTTCTGTGCTTCGCGAAGTTCATCGTCGCAGTCGCGGCCCGGTGATTATGAACGATGCGATATGCGTGCGCGATATTACGAGGGAGCCGTTGGCCGCGGCTACGTGTATATCAGGTTCGAGATGCGTGACACGTTTAATTAAAATCCCGCGTGATTTACTCTGTTGGGCTCATGGGCGACAGGGAGGAACGGGGTGAGAAAGGTGAAAGAGAGACGGAAAGAGAGAGGGAGAGAGAAAGAGAGAGGGAGGGAGGGGGGGAGAGAGAGAGAGAAAACGAACAAAGGGGGGAACCGATATGAGTGGACGTAGAATATACGCGGAAGAGGAGCGTCGGTGGAGGAGAGTCCGCGCGACACACTCTGCGGCTGCGTTGAGTTCGACTCACGTAGTAAGTACTCAATTCGAGATGAAATATCGCGGTGACCATCGGCCATGCGCGGACGATCATAACGGGTTGCCCGCACTTAACCGGCTGCCGCACGCAACTTCCGCTTTCGCGGTCCTCCACCTCGATCTTTCTCTCGCCACTGCGCTATTTCTCCTCTCGTTCGTTCTCTCGATTTCCTCTCCCCTATCCGCAACATTCGTATTTCCTTGAGAGCCGTCTCTCGTGGGGTGAAGAAAAAAAACGCAATGTCAAACGAGGAGAAATTTATTAGGAGCGCTTCCCGCGCCACAATAGCCTTAATAAGGCTTAATTTAAATACGCACACCTCTCTCTCTCTCTCTCTCTCTCTCTCTCTCGATTCCGTACCATTACTAGAAGAGCGACACGATCGTTTTTTTAAACGCGCTTTAAAACATCATCTTTTAAAAAATGTTTAACTGCGGCACCCCTTCCAAAAAATAGAGGAAAATTATTGACCATCCCAATATTAACACATCACATAATCATCGTAATTTATGTAAAATAAAAAAAATGTCTTTTTTATATTTTCAACAAAAAGCTAACGCAGTAACAAAAAAATGAATGAATCATAAATTTGTTTTTTGTATTAACAATCAAGTGCTATGTCGTTTGCATCAATTTGATTCGATAAGATTAGAGTGACGAAAGCTAAATATAAAGATGCTATAATTATGAGACATTTATATTCATTTTAATTATTCTGTTTAATTACTCTGCATTTTACGTCTTTAAAAATGTCTCTATGTGTGTACGCGGTACGTATGCGGCATAGATAGATAGTAAAAATGAATAGGATGAAAATACTTGGTGTCTGAATGAATCATCGAGTCGCGAATTAATTCAGATACAGATCCCGTCGTCCGTGCCTTAAAATAACTGGAGAATAAATCTAGGAGGTAGAGATAAAAGGCGGTACGAAAATTGCCGTCGTATCGAGGCCATGCGCCGCGCGCACAGAGATGTAATCGGATTTTCGATAAATTACTCTTCAAATTATATCCTCCCCATTGTCTCTATCAATAATCCGCGAAGATTGATTCTTTCCACTGTCCGCGTCCTCGCAATTATTATGCGAGGCGGCGCGCGACGCGAGTACTTGCGTCCTCGCAATTAATTCTCCGCTTCCTCGAAGGCATCGATCATACATACGCGAGCCGTGAGCCGCGCGATTAATGGCACAGGAATGCGTCGTTCTCGACGGGGACCTCGATTAAAATTAATGTCAATAATATCGGCAGTCCGAGAAGTCGTGCTGCCAGCCCTCTGTACGAGACGAAGCCATGTGGATCGTACGCGGACTGAATTGTTAAAAAGACCCTTGCATCCTGAAGGCTGCTTCACCTTACTCCATTTCAGTTGAGATCGCTAACGAATTCAAGTACATCGGACGCCCGTAACATTTAGACGTAATAATTGTTATAGCCATTGACGTTGCGTTTGACACGTGGCGATGAAAATGTTATTATACATACGCGCACATCGAATATCTCTACCACGTTAATGCTCATAATTTCCACACACTGAAAGAAAAATGTTTGATATCTATATAATAATAATTACATAGAAAAATAATTATGATTAGGAACTCCATTTTCATAGTTATTATAATGTTAGTATAAATAATAATTATATTTGTAGTTCTACATACCAAAAAATATATAGTTGGCACGATTATAGTAATCATTTTTTACCCCAACTGTATATTTTTTTGTATATAGAACTATAAATATTATTATTATTACTGACTCATAGCAGTGATAACTGTAAAATTGATGTTCCTAATTATTTTATTATGCAATTATAGTCACAAAACTTTTTTTCTCAATGCATATTTGGCCATTTATAATTTATAGCATCATCCGTTTCTTACCTTGGAAAAACCTGTATCTTTTTATACGCATTTAAAACGTTTAATAACACAGTATAATTTAAAAAATGGCTGATATTAAAATACAAATGGAAAGTTAAAAAAGGCCAAATAAACGAGCAAAAACAGACGTCAAATTAATAAAACATATGTATATTTAATAAAATTAAACAAGCGCGGAACGTTTCAGCTTAACAAAGCCTTCCCAGCCGACAAAAATATTTAAATAATCAAATACAATTATTGAAACAATAAAAAAAAGTTCTCGTATAAAACATGATGTCGTGAAAAACACGTAACATGCAACAAAATGACATAAATAAATTAAGTAAATTACAAAAAATTTGCTCGGGTTTGCTCATTTATTTCAGCCTTTTAAATCTAACAATATAATCTATCCAATAGAACTCAGATAAACTAAAGTGTAAACAATAAATTTAAATTCAGTATCTCGCTTACCTGCGCAATTGGGTTTTCGTTTTAGCCGCGTAAGAGCAATCAGGGCATGAATACTGCTTCTCAATGTTGTCATGGACCAACCTTCGATGGGTCTTGAGCTCGGTTGCAGTACGAAGAATCGTTGGACAACCCGGAAGGCCACACTTGTACTTCTTACCAGCGTGTCGCAGCATGTGCTGTCGAAGGGCATGTCTACAATACATAACATGCATTACTGTAGAAGATACTGTATTTCCCGAGTTACACGACAGCTTCATGTCATACATCGGACATATTTTTCAAATATGTAAGTTCTCATTATTTATTAAAAATTTATATATATGACATTATAGATAAAAAAAAACGTCTAAAATTACACGTCTGCAGTTAAGGAAACTTGTATAAATTAAAAAAAGTCACGAGAAAAACGCGATCTCATTCAAAAATCTCATCTCATATTGTCAGCATTTTTTATACATTTCTATCATTTACTATCTCTATGCTTTTTATGTTTATTTGTTCTCCTAGAGTCATAATTTCTTCATAAAATAACTATCCCTATATATACTTTAACGATAATTTTGTTTGTTAATGGGTCCACCAAGTGCGCACCACACGTCCTGGAAACGTGTCGCCGAAGATTTGCGCGATTTTTGAAATACCTATCGGTCGCAGCGTGTCAGGAATAATGATTTTGCGGTGGCGAGAGAACGCCCCTTCGTGCTTTCGTTAGATTCAACCCGTAATAAGACAGCACAATGGTCGCGCGTGTGCTCGGTACAGGGACCATCGGTCGGTTCGCACGCCGTACGATCCGATCGCAGCTGTTGCATCTTATATCAGCCCGCTGCCGCCGGCGATGCAGAGCAGAGCGGAGAGAAAAAGAGAGAGGAGAGGAGAATTGCGGAGCGCAGCGCGCGCACCGCACTTTAAATAGTTCCTGCCAGGAGGTGACGATCTATACGGTTAGTGAACTTGCCGTGTTGCGCTAAGTGAGTCAACAAGACGTATTGAGGCCGGATCTCTAGGTTCTGTACACGTTTGCCGCGTGCCTCGCCCGCCGTGCGCGGAATTCCCCATCCTTTAACCGCAAGTGAGATACGAGTGCAATACGGCTGCTTTATAATTAGATGGAAACGAACATTCCGCTCCCCGCGTTCGAGAGCAACTTGAATTAGCGGAAACCGAGAGCCAGGCGAGCTCGTAAATGCGATAAACACGTGGCGGTACTTTTAATCAACGGCCGGCTCGCGATCGCGACGGTACACACATGTGCGTCAATCTGCTTGACCACTTGACGAACTTTAAATCTAATGCATGTTATTAATGTAAATTATTACCGTATCCTATGTAATAAACTTCGAGAAAGTTAACTTATCATTTTTTACAGAAAAAAAGCTTCATGTATACTTTCTGATAAGGAATCCGATAGCAGCAGGATAATTTCCTTATTTCAATATACGGAGATATTTAGAATTATATAGCTATTAATATACAGCGTAATTTATAATGATTTAATGTATCTTGATCGTAACACGAGTTCTGCAAAGGACCGAGAAAAAGGGAAAGCCACACCGGACGAAGACCGGCATGCATCTTTGCAGAAATCTAACGCGTTCATCGACATTATCAAAATCTGTAGCAAATTTCCGAATGTAGCGCCATTTTTCCGTATATATCTCTGATAATATTCTTCATCGTCTGAGACATCCGTTGATGGATCTCGACGCGGCTAGAGATCCTATAACTGAGTCTGACCACGAGCGATTTTATCGAGAGAGAATACGCCTATAACCTTACGAAAGAGGATACTCTCTTATAACTTTAATTAATTTATTGAGTAAAATAGTATAAGTTAGAAAATTTAATTTTAATTTAATTTAATTTATTGTGTTTTTAAAGAATTACAGTCATAGTATGCCAAGTTTAATAAGTTTACAAATGGTGAGGCACCAGTAAAACTGCTGTTACAACGTACGCCCCCCAGAAAACGAAACAAATTATGAAAATATAATGGTACATAGCTTGTCTAAAATAAAAGTTTAAATATGGCCAATTATAGGTTATGTTTAAATAGTCACTTGTCCATGGATCGTTGCTGAGCGCTCATTTATACTCACTTATACTCACAGATGACTATCTAAACGTAGTCCGTAGTTGTCCATATTTAAATTTTTATATCTTAGAGAATAAAAATTTACAAGTAATTTTAAAAATTAATTTTAAAATTTACAATAACTTTTTTACTCAATTTTTCTGAAATTATATATATATATATATACAATATATCATTCTCTTTCACATAATTTTAACAAAATTTCTCGTAGCCAGATTGTTATAGGATCTCTAAATGCGGCCGGAAGAAACACGTGATGCAGGTCGAAGAATACGGATTTTTTTGATATTGTAGTTCGATGATATCAAGAAAAACTCGAAGCTACTCAAAATTAAGAAACTCAAAAGAAAACTAGAAAGAAAGTGAGAAATAGAGAGAGAGAGAGAGAGAAAGAGAGAGGATCACGGAGATAAGATGATCGGAGAGGAGAGAGGAAGATGCCGTCAAAGAATCTGGGCTGTCCTGGAGGGAGCCAGCCTATCCAATCGGCTACGCAAGTGTAACGCCGAGTTTTACAATGTCAGGGATATACACGCCCTCGCACGGGCCTGCGGATGCGTCCGCAGGCTTGCACCTGCGAGCCAGGTAGTCGCGTGAGCCGCGCCTGTCTTGGATCCAGGGATGCTTCTGCGCGGAAACAGGTATCCACTGCTACGCTCTTATGTGCGCTTATGCGTTTCGCTGCGTGTAGATCAGGAGCGACAGCAGGATAAAGATAAGGGTCACACAGACATGTGATCTTATTTCATCATATCAGATTTCGGATTTCTTCGAAGATGTCGCGCGTACGGTCCAAGGATGCCTTGCAGCTTCCGTTCGCTGTGACGTATTACTGACATTACTGTACTCATTACCAGAGGAAAAACATAGTAGCAACTATGAAAGTGACATACAAGTTTTATATGCAGAATTAGTACACATAATTGAATAAATCCTTTATAACGGAAATAACTAAGATAGCGGAATTTCGACTCAAAAATAATGAAGACGCGAAATATGGTCATAATGTACATGCAACAGAATTTACAAGTTTTCTCTTTTATTTTGTCGAATTCACTTCACAGGCGCAGCAGAGAAATAAATTTAAGTTAAAGGCGTAAGAATTATTTGTAGAGTCAATGATGATTCGAATGATATTCAAAACGATAAAAATTAAGTAATACAAGGATTAACAATCGACCATTTGTATATATATATATATATATATACACACACACATATATGTATATACATATATATAATATTGTAGTTCAGGTAAACAAATTTACGATAAAGCTGGGTGGATAAAATCTCACATTTCCTCGCTCGTGTGAAGATTCCTTAAAATATGCTCTGCGGAAATGTTAAATCCTTTCCAACGCTAAGCTGTTTGGCACCATAATGTTTGGGAGTTTATGTCCGATGGATTAAGCGTTTTCGGCTCCTCTGATTATAAGGATATTTTGATTCTCCATTGCATATTTTATCATAAGAATCCCAGCCCCTCTTATCGTCCGTATTTTATCTGGGAGGTGTGATCATATTTATTATTATGATATTTCAATTGGCAGTATAAATAAAATGTAAAAAAATCTTCGGCTTTAACAATTTATTTGAGCACAGATCTAAGATACACTATGCATGATAATTTCCAAGTAAAAGTTTCGATCAAAAATTGCAAAGTAATGCAAAATGGCGAATGGGAAATTAGTGATTTTTCTTGTACATATCAGATATATCTAATTATAAATGCAAGTTTAAAATTAAATTTAATTGCGAATTCGAACACCGCCAATTAGTATATTCGTTTGTAGCACCTGAACTATCAAGCGAGAATGTTGATGGACGTTTCATTTCGCGTGCGGCGCTCGTAAGAAAGATACATAATTTAGTTAACCATGGAAGCGGTCGTTCCTTGTTCACAGCGCATCACATTCACCACGGAAATAATAAAATCCTCGTTACAATAAAATCAAAGAGATTACTTGCCGTTTCCTTGATAGAAATTAATGACAGGCGTGACTGTATCGGAGTTTCCTATGCAGTGAATCGGTTCAAGGCCCGCTTCATGAATGTCGTAATTGCAGTGAGTTATGATAGTCGTGTATATCCGAAGACATGACTTTTCCGCCGGATTGAAGTCGGCGATAAAAGTGACAGCTGCGCGTAAAGTTGTATTTTCTCACATTGCACCGTGGCGTCTTGAGAAATTAAATTCCTGTCGTAATAAAGCAAACTCTTGCAAGGAGATACGCTGAATACGTAGAATCCTACTTGGCATACCAGCCAAACACGAGAAAAAAAACTCATTCCTGGCTTAATTGACGCGCTATCGATTCCATCGAGCGAGTTTGCAGCCAGTGATGTAAGAAAGATGCTTTATTCTTGATACTTAAATGTTACATAGAGTATCTTTCGTTGATAAAAAGCGTACTTAGAATTTACTATGCATTTATATTTTTAATATAAAACGGAGTATTAAAAATTACTAAAATTAACAATAATAAATAATTAATAAATAATTAACAAATAATTTAATAAATAATAAATAATATGTAATACACAATAAATAAAAGTCTAAAGCCTATAACGTTCCAACAACATTTTAACAATATTGCAATAACATTGCAAACGTTACAATAATGTTGTTGCGAGTTGTGTTGTATAGGTCTAAATCTAAAAAGTCCGCAATCCACAAGGACCGATCTCGTTCGATACACCTAGCGAATTATGAGAAATCGTTAAAAAATTCTACGCGCGCAAAGCCTGGTGAGAGTGCGATCCTGCTGATAAAACAATATTAACATCAGCGCCAGACGAGAGAGTGAAGAGGAGGAGAGGCAGGAGCAAGAGTAAAAGAAGAAAGAGAAGGAGAGAATGCCAGGTCTATCTCTGTTTTTCAGCCAAGAATGTCGCAGGCGTGACAAGAGGTCGTTAAGGGGAGCTTCTCGGTCGCTCGATTGGGCAAGCGGATGCGGTCACCGACGGATGATTTAGCACGACGTCCGCCGTCATCTCGTGAAATACGTACCGAACCGTCGCCGGCGGCGGTCTAGGACCGACCGCCATCTAAAAGTCTAATTCGTATCGCCGAGTGATCGCCATTATATCCACGTCAGCGTAAACGGCCGAGCACCGATGATGCGCGGGAACGTTTCCCCGCACGAGGAACTTGAGAGAAACTCGTCTTGTGGGAGGCGGTCGCGATTTCCGGACGGCGGCCTCGCGAACCGCCGCCGCCTCCTACTTCAGGGTCACGCGATCCCTTCGGAGGATCGAGCGCTACGGCCGTTAACGGCCTGACGACTTTATAGCACCCTGCGCGAGTTTTTAACGCTTTTTATTCCGCCCAGGTCCTGCGGCAGTAAAAGTGACGACGGGCGAAGCTAAGGTTTCACTTTATCTCACGCGCTCGTTGATCGGCATTTTGTAGCCGCGTGTAGCAAATCGACACGACGTATACGAGATCGTTTTCGTTGTCTTTCTTTGAAGTGCAGGCTAATAGCATCGATTGATTTATGGACGTACTGTCGAATAAATCCAGATAAACAATACTCTGTAGAACGATTTAATTTCATTGTCAAATAAAAATCTTTTAGCTCCCTTCTATTAAATTCTTTTTATTTTGCGCTTATGTTTATTATTTGGCTTTTCATTACTTGTAAATGCGTATCTTTTATTACTTTGATATACTTTTCAATCATAGTTATTATTAATTTTTGGCGATCTAAAAATTATGAAATTTTTAACGTTTTGAAAGATTCCCTATTTTTTTTTGTTAAATGTATATCTATTTAAATTTGTCGATCAGGTTGGCATATTCACATTATTTGTCAAAATCCGATAATTCCGCAACATCGAATCATCGCGCATCATTCGCAAGGAATTCAACGAGCCGACGAGCTTCCCTTCCTAATTACACGAGCCGTGTAACCGGTTTATCATCTCATATCAGAAATTAACTTGAACAAATCTAATATATATACGTTCGTTGCAACCATTCGCCGAGGGCACATAAGTAACTATGATGCCCCGTACAAAAAAACCCGCGTAACATTTACGGTTTCGAATAAACGGCAATAATTTTACAATCTTCGTCTATGTCGGTAATTCAGCTTTATGATCGCGGAACCTCATAAGGCGATTAAGATCTTTGCTCGTCGGCATCCGCACGGTACCTTATACAAGGTCTACGCAGGGACGAACGATAACTATCTGGAGCCTGAAGACAACTAATTTTTTAGAATATTATTTATGTTTCTGTTTGAAAGTGAACGCTTATAATTTTTTGATAAAGTTGTTCAAAAATAAGAAGATAAAACTATCAATTTTTATTTTACGCAACGTATTGAGTTAAAAATAGTTTAAAGAGTTGATAAATGTATCCGAAAAATATTTCTATCTTTTCGCAATTATAATAGAAAGAAAAAAGTTTATGTGAAATAGCAGTAAAACATAAATTCGACATTTGTTTTTAATTGTTAATTATAAAAAATGGGAAGTATTTTTTCATATTTTTGAAATATTTTGAAAGAAAATTGATTTCAAATAGACATGGTAATCAACAGCATAAAGAATAATTCAATAAATATTTAGATATGGTATCTGACTCTCTAAAGTGAATCAGTGTATTATTACTGAAGAACAGTAAATATTCGTTGATGATTATATCAGTTATAAGTGTAGCACTGGAGTCACTGATTCACTTTTAGAGAGTATATATATATAGGTATGTATATATATATATATATATATATGTAGATATTGTATCTTTATATTTTATTGTTTCAGTATTATAACAACATATAAATTTTAAAGGATATATAATAAATTCTTCCCCTCCCCCTTCCAATACTTGCGTCAAGTTATTTCTTGTTTCTCTGTATTATAGGTGTAATCTACGTTGAATCTTATATAAAGAAGACAGCCTTCAGCTTAATACTTCAGCTTAATCTGATATAGATGCGTTTCTGTCTACGCGACCCACCGCGTTTTCCTTTTTAATTTTCAAAGCTGGAGGCGACTACATCATACAACTCACAAATAAACTTCAGCTTCTTGTTCAAAGTAATAGCGATATTAGCATCATACTCGATTCCTCCGGAAAATTATGAATAATGAGACCGCGCCGCACCGGTCGGCGAATCACTGATCTGGAAACATGTAATTAAACAGGAAAGCGTTAATCACCATACGAGAGCGTTTAACGGCCCCGTCCTTGAGTCAGCAGATCGGAGAACATAAAAATCCCGACGTTCTTTTATCCAGATGATCCAGATAGATGGCGGAGTTGTTGCTTCCGTCTCTAGTACATATAGCCAATAAATATAAATTTCGTCGATGGAGGGACTGATCGGTACAAGATGGAAAAAAGTACGAAAAGTGAAGGGAAGCGGGAAAGAGAGATTGATAGATAGATAGATAGATAGATAGATAGATAGATAGATAGATAGATAGATAGATAGAGAGAGAGAGAGAGAGAGAGAGAGAGAGAGAGAGAGAGAGAGAAATAGAGAGATGAAAATGAAGAGCAAACGGAAAAGAAGAAAACGCTGCGCGGCTCGTAATGCCAAAGCGAAAATTCGTGTAATTAAAATCAAGTAGCTAAGTATAGCAGCAGCACTAGATTGGCTCGCCTTTGATCGGAACTGCTCGGTCGGGGCTATAGTAAACGCGGGCATATGCTGCGCGAGGAAAGATACAGTCAGGCGGGATATAGTGACGTATAAGTTAATATAGCTCTCCCGATCGCTCTGGGATGGGAATGGCAGAGAGCCACGGCTACGAAGCGATCGTGTACTACGCGCGCGGAGGAGGGAAGCGGATGGGAGCGAGCGAGCACGGGCATTAATTAAAAAGGTTGCGCATTAAAATGATTTGTTTTAATTGGCTGAACGCGCTGAGGTATTTATGGCCTCGCGGTCCTTCGCTCGGTCTGTCGGTCTGCGGCCTCTACACAACGACCGAGTCGACTTCTTCTTCTCCTTCCTAGGCCCCTCTTTTTCCTCACCCGCCCCCTTGCGGCCCTTCCCCTCTTCTTCTTCTTCTTCTTCTTGCCCGTCCTACCTTTCTGCCTCTCTGCGTCTTCTCTTGGCCGCTAAGTCCGCGCCCTAGTCCCCTCCGCCCCTGACCTCTTCGATTATCTCGAAATCGGACGATCGTTCATCCGGACCGACGCGAGAGCTAAAAGGTGATTCTCTTCTTGGCGCGCGGAGAACCGAGGGCGATTCATAAATATCCGGCCACGACAAGTGGATCTTTATTACCGCGGATGATTTATACATGACTTCGCCGTATTGTTCGACTTCGATTCGTGTGTCACTGACGTATCTTCGCGTTTAGAACGGGCCCGCGCCATCACGCGTTTTTTCCCCGTGCTTCGCCCTCGGCCTCGTCTGCAATTCCGCCGAGCCCGGGGATCGCCGAACGAAACTCGACTGACGAGGTATAAATCCAAGATCTTGCGAACAGACGAGGCTGATTAGTGTTCCGAATCCTCGGAAATGTACACACGCGTTCTCAATAGGACACATTTTTGTGATATATAATTCGGGCTATTGTATTTCTGATCCCTCAACTTTCTATGAATATCGGCTGATCGTAATTCAGAGAGCAGATGACGTAATTGTGAATCAGCCTTTTAATCGTTATATTCAATATTTATTTTTTAGCATATTAAATTTTATGCCAATCTTTTTTAATCAAATTCCATTGTTCTCCCGTTGACAGTAAAGAAGTAGAAAGGAGGATTTGCACTTTTGCTCTCTTCAGCAGAAGAATGAGAATTATATATGATTCATTTCCGTATGTATATGGTCTATAAACAAGATGAATCACAAAATATTCTGGAATATTATTTAAATTCTGAAATTACAATATGTATCCCTCAAAAATATGAAATAATAAAAGTCAAATATGAGAGCGAATGTAGGTTATTATCATTATCAGAGAGGAATCAACTTGATGATGCCATTATCGAATGAAGATTAACAAAAATATAAAATACGATAAAAATATGATAATAAAAATGAAAGAGAGAGAGAAAGAGAGCGGGAGAGAGGGAGAGAGAGAGAGAGAGAGAGAGAGAGAGAGAGAGAGAGAGAGAGAAGTCACGCGTATACTCGCGGTCGTAATTCGCGTGCAACGTATTATAATACCCCTCCGTTCACTCTCTGTAACGAGAAAGCCGAGGAAAAAAAAGCATCGATGGAATCTAATGAGCAAGGAGGCAAGATCCCGATGGCTCCACGTCGAGCTCGTACTTCGCCATGATCAAGATCAGCCCTCGACGAGAAGGGAGATACGTGAGATACGACAGAGGGGATCGTGGGGGGAGGGAAGAAGGGGAAAGATGACGGCAGAGGAGAGAGACAAATGCAGGTGCAACCTGCACCGGTGCAGGACGGACGTACGGACGTACGAGCGGACGAAGGTGGGATTGAGTTATGACAGCGTTTGCTCCAGGGGGCCGGCTCTGGACCCGGCGAAGCAGATATTCTTCTTATTCTTTATTTCTTCGTCTGCGCGGCCCCGCCGTAGGAACCGTCGGCCATGCATCACCTTCGGTTCACTCCGGCCCGGCCTCCTCTTCGGCATCGTTGCACGACCACACCGCCATCACGGCCCATCACGATCCCACCTCAGCCATCGTCCTGGCTGGAATCGTCGATTCCACCCACCTTAGCAGGTCGAGAGTGCTCGGCCAGGTCCAAGTATTTACGTTTCGTGCATCGTCCGTCGTCTCGCCTTCTCCTTCTCCTCCTCCTCGGCCTCCGCCTCCTCTTTGGTATCTTTTTCTTCTTCTTATTCTTCTTCTTCTCTTCGCCGTTGTCGTCCTTTATAGTCGAATCAAACGACCCGGACGACTCTCTTCGTTAATTGCATCTCAAGTGACGCTCCACGAGGCCCTGAACTTCGGCATCTCTTTCTTTCGAGACCCAGCGACAGCGACCGCGACAATGTTTCTTTCTGATGTCTTAAGACATGAGAGATAAGGAAAAGCTTTAAGTGTCAAATATAAAATCTTACGAAAAGATTACTTTCCTCCATAATATACGTTTATATACCATATAACAAAGTATAGATGTATATGCTATACATTTTTTTTTGTAGATAATAAATGTCAGGTAACGTATGTATTATGCGCAATAAATGATTCTCAAAATATGCTACTCTGTCTGGCTTTTATATTAAATCTTTATTTCTTCTTTGCTTTAAGCGCATCTTTAAACTTGACCGTGAAATTTGAGAGATATTTACATATAATTATACTACTACGAGCCTGTTTGACTTTTTAAAAAAATCGCAGATATCGAAATCTTGATGTAAACTTATTTTCTACCGAGAATTTATCCAGCATGCTGATTTCGTCACCATCGCTGCCATCGCAAAACCGGTTTAATCAATGATTCACGAGTGTTACTAAAATTGTATTTATATATGTGTACGTTCATTTCACACAATAAAATAAAACTGGAAACGATTCAGTTCGCAGTATGGATCACGCGATCAATTATCGATCTCTATATTGGAAAAAAATCTGATTGTATAATTGGAAATCTGGTAGATTTATTCAATATCCCTGATGGAAAATAAACGAATCAAAATTCTTTTAAAAATTACCAAATAAATATGATTAATTCCTTCTTGTTAAATATATCAAAATTTTTTTTATAATAATATAAAATTTATTTAATAATGTCAGTATTACATTATATTCATTAGATGTTCTTCAGTAAAAAAGAATGTCTAATGAATATAACTGGAAGTTTCATAGGTCCAATCAAAAATACTAACCAAGTCCTCAGTTTACAGCAAATTCAGTAGTACACATTGATGCGTATTAAAACTGTTGTATACTAACTTAATGTGAATGTAAAAGTAAGATGCAAATTTTAAATGATAAAATACACATTTTATCAAACAGCACAATAATGTTTATTAAGAATTATATTAAGGATCAGGCGGTCTTTTTTTTAATCCGTTTCCATAATTACATTAGATACATATCTTTATGTCAATTTGAATACGATGGCATGTGCACCAGTGCGGAGTAACAATAAAGTGAGTTGAATACCAGTACGTCTAACTGAATTCGCTAGAAGTCTATCAAACGTTTCAGCTACAATATCGAGTCCAATTATGATAATCAGAAATTCCGTTTTCACCAAAATGCACTATATGGTATATCTTATCATATAAGCATAATTAATATTTTTTTCACTTTACATAGATAAATAAAAATCAGAGATCATATCGTCAATCCATTTCAAAAATTGATTATATTTATAATTTCACATCTGATATTTATAATTATTTTTTCAGAATCAACAGTCATGAATGATTAGATAATTAAATTATCGTTTTTAACTCAAGAATATGCTGGCTGTACAAATGTAATCGTAACTATCTGCAAAAATGTCTCGGGAAATTCCCTACGTCGCAGAGAATACGGTAACGATCCTTTAATCGGGCGCAATCACAAATCACAATAAGCTCGTGTCGTCCGCGCCGCGCATGCTATTCCCCACGTGAAAGTAGGTTTCATTAGCGCACACGTGACCGCGCGTCGGAATAACTCGGAATTAACGCGGGTCTCCCAATCAAAGACGGCACCGGCCGGAAACAAACAAAACGGAACTTCGTTTCCTGGCGATACCCCGGGGGAGCGGTTGGTTAGCTGCCCAGGCATTGGCGCGCTGATGCTGAAAGTCGAGGCGAGAGAGTATCTTTCTTTCTCTTTCTCTCCTTCTCTCTCTCTCTCTCTCTCTCTCTCTCTCTCTCTCTCTCTCTCTCCCGCCTTGCCGCGTCAGGAAGATTAGGGGGTTGCGCGGGTGGCCTAGCCAGAGACGCAGGCGGGACGCGAGAGGATGAAACGTAGGGGTGGTTAACGCTTCGCAGTCGGGGCTCAGAATAAACAACAATATTATAACGCGAGCTTAATTGCGCCAGAGGGCTCGGTAACGGGCGCATAAATCGGAGCGGCGAGCGCGCGCTCGCGAACGCGACCACCCTCCGAACAACCCTTATCCTGTCTCTCTCTCTGTCTCTTTCTCTCTCTCTCTCTCTCTCTCTCTCTCTCCTTGTCCGCTACTGTGTCCCTGGGACACGTAGCAGTCCTCCACGAACCGCCTCAGCGAAGTAGAGGATTCATTTACAATAAACATGTCCCCCGCTAATTTCGTCGGCGGAAAAGGAGGAATCTCTGGAACAGAGGAGCACCTTAAGTACGATATACGTTGACGTTTCCCGCCACCTCGCTCCGAAAGGAGGATCGCCTTCGTGAAAGTTGAATCCCGATCCAGCCCCCGCGATCTTCGTCCTCGAGGCTATCGATGACGGCTACCAATTTAATATATGTTTGTGGTTAATACTTGTCTGTATTTTTGTTTGCGCACTTTCAAAGTTCACGGTGTGTATCATTTTAATTTTTTATTTTCAATGTAACACTTTGACAATCCATTTCTTTAAAGTTGGCGCGACGATATAGATGGGAAATTTGTGATAAAAATTTTAATAATATCCTTGTGATAATTACATACACCATTATTATAAGATAGACGTATGATTACTTTTACAATATAATTATTTTCATAAATTATCATAGCGCATTAATGATACTTTTAAAAGAATATATGTATTTTAATAACAAAAATCTTATATATACTACAAAAAGATACTTTTATAAATTATTAAACAATGTGAATTTGATTTTGTATTTACAGATATGCTCCTTGCATTCTGTAATATATATTTATACAATTTAGTGTATATTTAACTCTTCCACACAATGTGGCATTCTTATGAAGGAAGAATTCCTTTTCCGACGGTAAGCCATGTTTCGTAACCATCCGCAAGTGTGGATTCCGGGACGAAATGTCGCAGCGGTGGCCGAAAAATTTGGATGCGCGAGGAAAGCTGGCGGCGTTACGACGCTTGTGGCTTGGCGGCGTTTCAGCCGACCATGGATAAATGTACGAACACGTACGAAAAGAGGAGGCTGAAGAGGAAAGGATAAAAAAAAAGGGAAGAGTAGAAAACCTAGCGGAGGGCTATAAAATGATATGGAGTGCACGCAAGCGGGCTGGCATTACTGTTTTTGGGAATCTCGATTATGCGCCTCATATTAATTGTATCTCAACGTTTGTAATTCCAATCTAATCATGTCTTATAAAACAATAATAAGATATATATGTTATGTACAATATATGCAACTTATAACTTAAATAAAAATCTATAAGAGTGAGAGAGAAGAGTTTTTATAAACATATCTCTAAAAAATATTTTACCGATGTAAACAAGAATTCGTCCAAGAACAGAAATAAAGTCAGGATAGAAATAAAACTGGACGATATAAATCAATCTGGTCATCACGATGTTTAATGATAATGTAAAATAATCCTATATCAAGTTAGAGGTTTTCAGCATTAAACCGGCATTACACGACGATAAGCTACTAATTATTTCTATATTATGCAAACGTTCTTTTCATTTAACGTCACTAAAACGTCGACCGGTAGAGAAAACGGCATTTTGAATTTACGTGCCATCGCTATTTTATCCCACCATCCCGAAATATTTTCGATTGCGCACTCTTTTTACAATTCCCCAGGAGCCTTCGTACCCATTGTGCCCAATGGATAATCCAGCGACGGAAAGAAAGATAAAGAGCTGGGGTACAGCGATGCAGTTGGACCGGGGAAGAAGGGAGGCGAACAGACGAAGAGAGAAAGAGATGAAGAAAAAGAGAGAGAAAGAGAAAGAGAAAAGAGCGCAGGGAAGGGGTGTCGCACCAGTCGAGTAGAGAGAAGGGCCACGCTAGAAGGAAGAGAACCCGACGGAGAAAGGGTAGAGAGGGCGAAAAGAGAACAGGAGGCGACGGAGGAAGAGGATGACGGGGGAGACGGGGGGGGGAGATAGAGGGCTAGGACGGTTAGCGGCCGGTGCGGCTATATGTACGCGTCCTCGACCACAGGCCTGTTTTATTTTATGAATCGCAATATTTCACGCGACAACTGGACTCGCGGGGCGCGGCCACCACTAAACTGTCTGCATACGGCTGTGTGCTTACCGCGTGTGCCACACACCGTATCCCGTATACGACGCACGCACCACCACCGTCGCTACCACTATCGCGTTGCATAGCGTGGCGTCGTGTCGCGTCGCATCGCGAATTCGCGACCATCTCCGCTGCGTCGTCACCACATCGATGGCACATACGCAACTTTGACTGCTCGAACAATGTAAAAGGTTCGACGAACAATGTAAAGACGTTCGAAAAATTAGGATATTGTTTCAAGTCCTCATTCTGACCTAATTCATACAACATTCACCTCTGCTATAAGAATATAGATATCGTATAATAATTGGATGTGAGATTTTGATGCAACAAACAGTTTCTTAGAGAAATATACAATAAATATTATTTAAAATTATTTTTTCGAATTTAATAAATAATTTATGAAAAAATCGATAAAATTTTGATTATATCTAATGTAAGTACGAATTGCGACGTACAGTGCGTGAGCGCACGAGCGGAGATGGTCTGGTCGATGCATTTAAATGCGACGAATGCGGCGCAACAGCGTCTCATTGTTCCGGCGCGAGAAGAGAGAATCGCACGAAGATCTCTTCCCACCTTTCTCTCTCTTTCCACGCGATCCTCGAATAAGCTTTCCCCTCGCCGGAACGGTCGCGCACGAGCGGTCCTGTGGGATGCGTCGAGATGTCTACAGGGTGATCCATAAAGACGACACCGCGCTTTATTGATAACGTTTTGACGGAAACTAACGCAGTCGAAGCTGCAGCTCTGTTTACCGAATCGTTATATAAAAAGATCTATAAATTAAATATTTACCAATAAAACTTCGCTAATAAAAAAATGAAATGTAATTAATCATTGCAAAATTGGTGAATGCAGTGCGATCAGTTAAAATATACTAAAAACGAGTCAAGAATCATAATTATAAATACATTATAAAGTTTACACTTGAATGCCAAAAGGTTGCAAAAGATTATAATATTATTTTCATACAAAAAATCTTGATTAACCTTTAGACTGCCGGGAAAGCCACCTTTGTGACTCTTGAGTGTGGGTTAAAATACTATTTTTGGTGGCATTTTAAATACTAATTGTATTAAACATATATATGTGTATGTTGCCCAAAATATATAAAAATATATAAGTATTGAAAAATATATAAAATAAGTAAAAAATACAAAAAAGTAAAAAATTATAAAATAAGAAAAAAGTAAAAAAAATACAAAAAATAAGTTTAAGAACCAAACAAAAAGAAAAGTCAAAAAGGAGTTATAAACTTTTTACGTGTCTATGTCGTCAGCTCTGAGTAATGCTAAATAAAGGAAAGTTCTTTGCATGAGTCTATACGTTTATATTCATTTATGTTGTCAATATTACATTTAGGGTTCGAAATTTCCTAAATCTATGCTCAGAATTGGAATCAGCAATACCAAAAACCCCCAAATACACTTTTTTTGAGAAAATAAACATTTTTCATATTTGATCGTACGTTCCTTGCTGGGAAAGCCACTTTTGTGGCTTTGCAAAAATTTCGAAATTTTGCGTCATGTGTATGTTACTTTCATAAAAAAATTTTTGAGGAAAAAGAACCAGTATTTTAATGAAAAAATGCCGGCAGTTTAAAGATTAAACAGAAACTGTTTTCTATTAACTGAAAAAAATCTACGTACACGAAAGGAAGTTTAACATATTAAATGCACTGCAGGGTGGCGCCAGTAACAAATTTGCTATACCGTCTAAGGAAAACATCGTACCCCTCCCCCTCAATCCCGTCATCGTATTTTTCTTCCTCGGTATCGAAACCACCGTCAACGGCGGTAGTAACAATTTCACCTAGTATGCCTATCTACGCCGATGTTTACTTAACCACGTACCAGAAGAAGGTGGACGCGCCATTACTGCTACGGGAGATAAAAGATACGCGCGTACCACGCCGCGGTCCATATATGTAAATACCTCTGGGGATCTCGCGTACACGTCGTGAGGCTGTGAATAAGAGAGGGTTGCCGGAGGTTGGACAGGACCGAGAGGAGAGCAGAAGGGAGAAGGATCCTGCGGGGCCCCGTCCGACCGAGGAGACGGGAGGCGAGCGGGATAGAAGGGTGGCGGGATACGGGGGTGGACGAAGGAACGAAACGTACGGTCAGTAGCTCGCGTATGTAACATACTATCTTGAATATGCGCATACATCGCGAGCCGACCGCGTATTCTGAGAATCGGTTAGGCGATCGGTTAGGTTGCGCGGGAGCTGCCTGTCTCTCCGCGCGTAATTACCTTCTTTCTTTCTTTCTTTCTGGATTCTCTCCCCCACGATTCGCCACCCGTGATGCTCCTTTTCTGCTACCCCCCTATACACCCCCTACCCTTCTCTGTCCCGCGAGGACCATGCGGACTCCGCCATCGTCACGTTCGCCCCGGCTCCTTTTATATCTCTCCCCCTCCTCCTCCCCCACTATTCACCCTTTTGCGCTGCGTCGTCCTCACATGCAGCAGCTACGCGAGCACGCGTCTTGTTCTACAGGTAACGAATCTGAGCCCCCTTCATCCTCCCCTCCTCCTTCCTCGACAAGGAAGGGAATATCGCGTTATCGTTGGACCAGAAACTCCGAACGATCGATCGCGAGGCACTGGACGTTCCGCCGCGAGTTAATTAGATTACTCGAAGCAGTCGCGTTCGCGCTAAACGGGACGAAGATATGAATGAACAACTAAGTCGTTTAACAGTTAAAATCGTTGAATGTTGAAATGGAAATTTAGATCGAGAAGGAAAGCCGTTTAACTCGAAGGAAACGCAAGGAAAAATTCAAGAAAATTGGATCTAATATAAGACGATCGAAGATACAATCGTAAATCATTGCAAAATACATGCATAAGAAAATTTTGTACGACTTTACTTCTTGTATTTCTGAGTTGATGCGTCATTAATTTTCCCTTCTAGGTAACTCGTCCGATAAGTTGCCGAAGCAAACACTTTATCGATAACTCTGGCGCGTATTTCCACTCAGTAGGATTGCCATTTTGTCCGTTTCTGCCGCAAGATGGGATAAGTTTGATCGGCAGTGCATTAATAACTCTGCAAGAGGTGTGAAATGGCAGACTTCGTCTTCCAATTCCAAAATCGGATAAATTCCGCCTTTAATCGCCGCCAAAACCGATTGAGACATGATCGACTTTTATATTTCAATGATAAATATTTCTTCTCTTATTAAATTTCTTTTTTTCACTACTGTTTATTAGTATTAGTTAATGACATTCTTTTTAATCAAAATGTTTTGTCGTTGTTACAATTAGTTGGCAATTGGCTTTTGTATATCTCGATTAGATTTTTTTAAATTAAATTTCCTTTTTTTTCATCACTGTTCATTAATATTAATTAGTGATATTCTTCTAATCAACAGAATATTTTGTCGTCGTTACGATCAGCGTTCTTTTACTGCAATTTCGTTTATTATATTAATAAAAACTCAAGCGATATACCTATATGAAACTGTCTTGGGAGTATATTCCTTTCGAATCTTCTTGTTGCTCCTTTCCGACTTCTTGCTCCGAGAGGAAATAAATCGTGCAGTTAGTAGCTCGCACGTATGACATACTATCTTGAATATGCGCATACATCGTAAGATGCATGCGTATTCTAGGAATCGCTTAATGCGCGATCCGTCGCTGTGCAAGCTCGTCTTCTCGTAATTGGTTTCTTCCTTTATTTTCTTCCTCTCTAAATCTCCGCTCGATTCATTACAATTTTTTTTGTCCACCACATACCGCAGCACTGACCTGACCGATATGACTCGTGTGCTTTCAACTTTATGCGCATTATATTTTTGCACATTACGAAAAACCTTATCTACATGCGAGAAAATTTCGCCACTTTTTTCGAATCTAGCTATTTAAAAAAGTTTATAGAAAGCGCAAAGATATCGTAACTTTTTTATATAGTAAATGTACAATTTTTCCCACAGCGAAAGCAATCTAGCGTTATAGCAATTATTTAAAAGTATTAATTATAAGAATTATTTATAATATCACTCCCTTGCTTCAAAAGTAACTCAAAAAATTAAGTTTCTCAGAAAAGAGCAAGAACTATTTTCCAATTTGACAGAAAATTATTGAGTCAAATATAACATTGGCAAAAGAAATATATTTTTAACACGATGTCATTTTTGTTATTTACAACCTTTAAACCCATCCTTTTTGAATTGTGACAACACTGTGACAATTCCTTTTAAAACCATTCTCCTTAAGTCGTGACAATTTTTTTATAAAGTTATGATGGAATATGTTCACTTAACTCATTCATGATAATAGCTAAAAAGATCATGTTTTTTTTAATCGTGTTACTTTCGAAGTAACGAAGCGATATTTATGAAAAAATAATTTTACAAGTACTTATTCACATTTTTGTTATAACACAACATGAGATACATTACTGTAGGACATTTTCCAAAGCACATCTTCTCTCGTAGATTACAAAAAGTTTTCAGATGTAGGAAGACAAAATGAAAATGCAAAAGAGATGTTACTGAAGTTCCTGATGAAACTTGCGTATAGACGAGAAGTAAGGTACGTCTTAACGGTAAAGGTCAAGTCGCAGGACTTCCTTAGTTGTCGCCTGTACAAGATTTTTTTCTCGCGCTATGACACCGCGTTCCTCTTGCTCTCCCTTTACTGCCGCAGCGCGTTATTCTTCTACTAACACGCCTCATCTTGAAGCTAACGAACGAGCTTGCCAACTGACCTTCGTAAGAGATGATGCATATACTCCTTCCTGGTCGGCCCTTTTCTATTACAAGACGAAGTGGAAGCGACAAGAAGAGGTAGAGAGGGTTCTAATCAAGGTGGCTTGCTGGAACTTCTAACTCCTTTCGCTCGGAACGAGATGTCGAGTTCCAGGTACGTCGATCTCGCGTACCACGCTGCAGTAAGCTAAGTCCTAAGGAAGATTATAGGGTGTCTGCATAGAGATGGTGCCGAGTTTGCCGCGGAGGTGATACCAAGAACCTCTCGGTAGAGAGTGATTTTCGGGGGATAAGCTCGAGCAGGATCGTAAAATTTGTCGATTAAATAATTTGAAGACTCGTCGGAACTTTACAAAACTAGTTTCGACTTTCTTAAGGCGCGCCACGACGTAATCGCGGTCTCCGCAGTGGAACATTCACGCATGAATATAAACCGCCCGGATTATACACGAAAATGATAGTCTCCGATAAAATTATTTTCATGGCGTTTTGGTAGTAGTGCAAAAATTTTTATTGCACATTAATAAAACTGGTACAATTGATAATTCATAGTACGTTATTCTAAGAGATTTCAAAATAGCGCGACTCAACAAAATCCAAAATTTGTTAATTTTTCTAAGTGCGATAAACGCGGGATGATATCAGAAACATTGTCAGAAGATGAATCGGCACCAATGAGGGAGAAGAAAGAGAAGAACGGAAAAAGGTAGCAACATGAACGACGGAGCGTGTACTAAAGGGTGTCCCGAACGACGACGGTCAAACATAATCCCTCGGAATGGCCGGAATCGTGGTATTAAGCGAAACCCTCGTGGTTCGTGGCTGCATGTCGAGACTTCTGGCTGGTCGTTCGGCTTCGGGGACGCCGGGTGTGAGAATAGGACGGTGGCTGGATGTTGAATAGGCGCCGTTACAGAAGGTAATGCGTGTACGGCGAGGACTCAGAGGAGACGGCGGAGGCGGAGGTAAGACACGGAGAGGAGAACCGAGGCGGCGGAGCCGAGGTGTTAACATTTGCTTTATAGCGGCCGCTCTACAGCAGGGCGATGGTTTAATACTTGTGTGCCGTACGAGCGGCACACAAACACCACTAGAGAGCGACCGCGAAGGCGTTCACCTGGCGCGCGTATTAAAGGGACACGGAGTATATAACCGCTGTAACACGAGCCCGTTAAACACGTGAAATGATCCGCGCTCCGACAGCCACGCACGTATGTTATTCGCCTATTATATTGGCAGAGAGCATGTACGCCATTGAAAAACATAACATTAGTTTTGTTTACTATATATACTGTTCAGTTACAAGAATATGTAGATCTATATTTGTAGACTCTTATTGTTAGTACTCGTTAAAAACAATAAACTATAATATTAAGAATTTACTCTAAAAGAACTTAAAAAAGTATTTCTTACAATAGAGTTTTCTTATCAAAGTTAGGAAATCATCTTAATTCAATTTACTTTTCATCTTTTTCTAAATTTAAAAATTAGAAAAAGATAAACAAACGGAGCCTTATCCATACATACAATAAAAACAAAATTTTTTTTTATATATCGCAAAATGAAGTAACTTGGTCTAAATTTTGATGCCCAGACAGCACGGATATCAAAATCGGAACACAAATATCTTAAAAATGTCTTAAAGATGTTCTGAAATTTATATCCTAATTTTGAAAAAGCGTACTGTATAGGCATTTTTTTTTTTTTAATTTAAGCCAGTTATGCCAACTGAACCAAAGTTGTTCCACTTCATGGTACCATGTTTCTCAATACGTTGTCAGAAATGGCACGATAAAATATTAAAGCTTATCGACTCATTGATATCTGTGTATTTTAATTTTATGACATCCCATATTAACGCGCGTATAAGCACCGCGCTCCCATATGTCGGCATTGCAGAAATATACGATGTGTATCACCGCTATATAATGGAGGCCCGTTAAATAGCGAAATGACCGGCGGGTTCATATACATTACTATGAGATGTTAATATGACACCCGTTGTTGGGCCAACGAGCGTACGTCTTTTTCTTCTAACCCGTTTGTTTTTCTCTTTTCAGCTCGCAACGCCTCGGTTCGTCTCGCTTCTTTTCTCTCGTATTTTCGATCCGCACTGCCTGGTCTCCTCCGCATTGGGCCACGCTCCTTCGTTTTATAGTTATGCAGCGAGGACACTTTTACTACGACCGCGCGAACATTTCGCGGTTCCGACTCGCGGCGAGCGCTTTTATTGCCCGAGGGCGTTTTTACCCCCGAATACGCTATTCTTTATTTATTACGGAACGGTCACGCTGCGGGAAAAATAGCGTGTGACGCGTCATATCGAGAGCAAGTCGAAATTCGAAGCTAGTAACATTTTAAAGAGTAAATTTATTTCGATCGTCAATTCGGATCGATCTAAACAATTTTACTATAAAAAGATGATTATTTTATTATAAGATGTGCTTCATCATTTCCAAGTTGTCAACATGTGATTATGAGAGTAAAACGCGATTATATGGTTATAAATGCGGATGTAAATAAACATTTTTTCCTCTGCGAATGATACGTGATAGGTACGTGCTATTTCTTACAAAATTATTATTATTGCAGCTAAATTTGCATAATATTCCATAGCAAATAATGTCATAAATTTTTGACATAAAACATGTCCGACCCATAACTTCATGGAGCGTTTATCCCGCAATTGTTACAGAATTCTTAAACGTAATATTTCTGTATTTTAACACGGTTTAGCAATAATAAATTTCAAGAAAAACCGTAAATTACAAACTTTTGATAAAAATAAATATCACAATTTTAATAAACAAATTTATTAAATTTAATCGTGTATTTTGTTGTATTTTTATCTACCAAAAATACAAAATTTATATTTCAACTATTAGTGTATTTAAAAATAGAACGCAAATTTGTAGCTTTCAGATTTAAAATTAACGCGTCTATGTATATGTAATTTATATACGAATGTTTCGGAACGGAAGTTATTGAGACAAATGTGTCACTTATGAGATGCAATTTCAATAATAATAATAATAATAATTAACAAATTAAATTGTCACTTACTTTGTGTAGAAGCCTTCTTTGCAATGCGAACAGATGAAGTTCCGCCGACGACCAGTTTTGTCCAGAGATTTCGACGAAGTATTGCATATCCTCTGATGAATAATGAGGTGCGATCTTCTCGAGAATGAGATCGAACACTTCATACATGAAAAGGGTTTTTCTCCAGTATGCTGCCTAATGTGATTTCGTAGTGATGGTTTCGGGAAAATCTTCGCACAAGTCGGGCACTTATATTTCGGCAATTTGCTCGAAGTCTTTTTATCCGTTTCTTGAACGGCACCGGTATGCAGGGCTTCGTGAAAAATGAATTCGGCTTTGGAATCCGTGGAAAAGATGCACTCCTTACATTTCCATTCTTTCTCGTTACTTTCAGTTTCAGCAGCGTTCAGTGCATCGTTCTTCAAACAATTACCTTCTCGCGTGTGCCTAGTGACGTCTTGTGACAGGGCGAAAAGCGTGCCACATCGAGGACATCTAAAAAGATTACAAAACTTACCATTGCAATTATATATATAATATCCATTATTATAAATTCTACACAGGATTTAATTGTAAGTTGTAAAATATATAATTTAGAATGCGCTAAAGAAGAAATGTTTTAGAATACTTCAAACATATCTATTATATACCTATTATATAACTAGAAAAAAATGATAATTTTTGTACTATTTTATAAATAAAAGAATTACAAAAGCAACATGCAACATCGATGCAACTGTACATGTAATGTCAATAATTTGTCGCCAAAGAAAATGATAAATTACCGATGGCAAAGCTCTGGATGACAAAGAAGAAGATGACTCTTATGCGCCGCGAGATTCGGCTGCTTTTGATCACAGTGAGGACACTCCCGCACTGTGTCTAATAGACCTGCCTCGCTTTTGCGTGCTTTTACGGCTTCCTTGTGACTAGTGGTTCTCCGATGCAGAACTGCTTCTTGGGCGGTAGTGAAGTTCATCAAACAGAAGGAACAGAAGTACGGCGCTGGTCGCGCGTCTGTCGCGATCTCGCCTTTCTCTTTGTCCTTGGCGATGTGACTGGTCAGCTGATGACGCTGAAGCGCGACTAAGGACCGGAGGACTTGGGAGCATATATCGCACTTCATGCGCTGTTGATACACGTCCGACGCGGTATGGCTCACGGTGTGACCAGTCTCTTTGGCGTGCAACCGCAGCTGGAAGTTGTATTGAAATTGCCGATCACAACTGCAGCAGGATAACATACGTTGACGACTAATTACCACCGGCACGGAACCCTTCATCATCGATACGACGTCACGATGACTCGTACTTAGAAGGTGAGACTCCATTGTCGCGTTGTCTGCGCACCAGAAGTTACACGGAGTGCATCGGCAACTGCCGCTGATCTGAGAAAGAGAAAGAAAAAGAAAAAATGATAAGGAATCTCTCTGCGCAATGGAACATCCGGGTGCACGAGTCAATTAAGACCGTCTTATTCGTTTCTCATCTATTTAATGTTCGTTGAGTAATGACTCGTCAGCAGGTGCAAGAATCGTACGCGTGATTGTGCATAATACATGAATCGATGGATGAAAACGTGGATATGTCGATTCTGATCTTGATTCGAAAAATCTTTAACATCTCGCTTCGATTAATAAGCGGCCACTCACCTGTTCTACGGTCTTAGAGTGAAGATCGGAACGCCAATGAAGCAGAAACGTCTCCTCGGTGTTGCAGTAAAAACGACAAGAAGCACATTGGAAGGGGCTTTGTCGAACCACGTTCGCTATGTGCTCCAGAAGGAAACGGCGTACGCTTGGATTGCGTGGATTCACGAGGACACCTGACACACGGCAATGGTAATGGGAAAGCAAATGTTTACCCATTTGAGGCCTCCTCACGCGCGTGCGGCACATCTCGCAGAGAATTCTCTCCTTCTCCCTTTGACGCAGACCTTTCTTAACTTTCTTTTGCTCGGGCTCTTCCTTCGTCCTCTGATAACACAACGTAACGTAACTCGACAGTTTGTATTAGAGATTAAAAAAAATTCTATCCGGAGGGCTGCCATTGTTATTTACATTTGAAATATGTTTCCGTTTCAATCTGATTTCTAAGATTTAACATCGTGAGATATTTTTGAAACACAGAGTATCAGCTCATAAAAAATCAGACAGAATTTTCTTAAGGGGTTATACTACCCAGGCGCACTGAAAAATGAACGTTTTTTTTGGGAATTTTTTTCTTGGAAACTATTCAATGGATCATGGAAAATGAAATTTGAGGCTTTATTATACATGTTTTGAGGTATAAAAAAAATTTTTATTATAACTTTTGATACAAAATGGCGTCTTGGCAAGTGGTAAACGGAACATGTGTTTTTTCCGAGGAGCGAATCTGCGTACATCATAACATTCTCCGAACAGCACCTAGAGCAAAAAAAAAATTTGTCGTTAATCTACATCAGTTTTGCTAGGGAAGTACACACGCTTTTTAAGATTGATAAATAATTAAAATTGTTATTAACAATTTAAAGTCTATTTTTAGCGAAAAAATGAAAAAAAAAGTTCAAACTGACGCCAATTTGCAAATTTTCGATAAAAATGTATAATCGTGGGTACTTCCCTAGCAAAACTGATGTAGATTAACGACAAATTTTTTTTTTGCTCTAGGTGCTGTTCGGAGAATGTTATGATGTACGCAGATTCGCTCCTCGGAAAAAACACATGTTCCGTTTACCACTTGCCAAGACGCCATTTTGTATCAAAAGTTATAATAAAAATTTTTTTTATACCTCAAAACATGTATAATAAAGCCTCAAATTTCATTTTCCATGATCCATTGAATAGTTTCCAAGAAAAAAATTCCCAAAAAAACGTTCATTTTTCAGTGCGCCTGGGTAGTGTAACCCCTTAAATACTTTTCTTAAATCTTTTTAAGTATAATATGTATAAAGACGTACACAGATTTTTTTCTCTTTTAATCGCAATTTTTATCAGAGATTTTTTAAATTAATTTTAGAATTTTTTTTTAATAAAGAAATATAATAAAACAAAAATATAGTTGTAAATGTCAACTAATATAATTAATTAATAGGAACTACAATAATTACTCTTTATTTCTCTTTCTAGCAATAGACATGTCTAACTTTAGCTCCGAAGACGAAACGCAAGATCGTCGATGCAAAAACATTCAATACTGGTAAGATTTCGAGGACTGTAAAGTGTTGATACACGTCGCTCAGATCATATCGCTCAGATCATATCAATATTTTACAGTCCCTGAAATCCGACCCACATTGAATTTTTTTGCGTCGACACAATCTTACATTTTAACTCCGAGCTAAACTTGTACATATCTGCTTTAGCAAGATTTACTTAAATAAGCTAATAGTAAAGATGTTGGTTTTAATCATACGTTAATAAGTTAAAGAGATCATTATTACCGAAATCTTTTTACGAGTGGACACTCTTCTGGACACTCTTGCGTGCGAATTTATTCCGCGCCGTAGATGGAGAGCTCCACCGTCAAGTTCTCTAATGCTCCTCCTGGCGTGCAAATCAGAGAGCAGATGCCTGTTGTAAACCAATCGCGATGCGAGCTTCCTGCCGCAAGGATTGCACCAATATCCCGACTCGATATCCGTTCGTGCACCCGGTACCCATTTCCCTCGCGTGTATCCTGGCGGCGGCTGTCCGGATGTGTCCTTGCTTTCGTATTCCTCGACCTTCTGTAATGGTCGATGTCTCTTTGTCCAACAAATCGTCATAGCTCGCGCGAGGTCATGTACGCTCGTGGAATCACATTGCATATCAAATTCATGCTGATACACAGAATGGTTTGCAGAATGAATCGAATATGAATTATAAAAATTTGCGCATTGATTTGATTTAATCTGCGTTATTTTTTCATTGTTTCATTTAGAATAATCTCCTGAGGCAATTGCTATTTACATGCTTAAGTACTACTTTTCAAAACAAAAATTACAATTTATATACAAAATTATTCATGTGCTTCTGGATCTTAAATCTTTTTTTTCTTCTTACTTGTGATGTCTCCGCGGGTCGCCATTTACCGCCAGTATATGTTGGCGGGGGATGTTCCTGATGATCATTGTCGGGCTCTGCTGCATCCTCCTCATGCATATGCGGCGTGTCCTGCGGCAAATCGTCCAGTCCGGGCTTCCACTTTCCACCAGTGTGATCTCGCGGTGGACCTTCCCGTGGATTTTCGCCGTCATCTGAATCCGAATAGGAATCTTCCCCCAATTCCCCCTCCAGGATATCGTCTTCGGAGTCATCGTACTCGAAGTCGTATCTCGCCAGCTTCTTGTTCGCGCTATTCCCCAAAGAAAGGTCAGCGAGAATGGTGTCATCTAACCAACTCTGCTGATTCTCGTGCCTCTTTCGTTCGAGGGTTGTCGGCTTGAGGGACTGGATGCACAGATCGGGCGGTTCGTCCAGATCGCTGACCGCGGGTAACATGCTGTGAAGTTTATCCTTCGTGCCGGGCTCATCACCATCCACCTGACCTTTCTGGTCTTTCTTTCTTTTGTCATCTTTCTTGAATTTTCTGTTATCCAGTAAAGTTGTCGCTCGTTGTCGGGTGTTACTCTGTAATTCTAACGAGCTGAAGAATGCGTCTGCGTTTAGACATTCGGGATAGGACACCGTTGTCGGCGTCGAAGGTGGCTCGTGAACCATCTCGATTTTAGCATCCGATGGTCGGCAGCCTGATCGACGATGCTGCACATAATTGTCGAGCCCATGAATTGTCAAATTACACTTGATGCAGAAATGAGTGTCATCGTCTTCTTCATAGCCTTCCATTGATTGAGCTTAGATGAAACTGCGGTAAAAGAACGAAAGTATACCCTCGTGACTTACTTTAATTTGAAAATAGCTATTATTTTTTTTCTTAAGTATTATTATTATGACCAACCTCGTGATGCGGTAGTGCGGAACATTGTTATTGTTGTGAAATATCAATCATAAATAAAGCGAAAATATGTCTATGCAACGCATAATAAATGTTATCTCTTTATTTTTGAATAAACTGTTTGGAATATATTCTTCTCTCTTTCATATTTCTTTTTCCTAACAGTTCTTTTTATAACACATATGTTATAAAAAAAACTGCACATACTGCATATACATTGCTTTCCTCATATATTGGCAAATTTATATTAATATAAATTATTTCTTTAAATTGTTTTTAATATTAATATATTATGTTATTCTAAATTATACATACAATTTTATTGTCTTGAAAATAATTCAAATGTTTCCATAAAAATACAAAATTATAACTCCCAAATATATAATAGAGGAGAAGGTAGTATTATGGCCAGTGTAGATATTGTGGCCCCTCTTAATATCTGCGCTATTAAGTGGCGAATTCTAACGATTACTTATGGAATTATTTGTTCAGTAGCTCGCCGTTACACCATGACGCTAATATGTCATTAATCAATAGCCAGCAGTTATCATAACGCATTTTTTACTTTTAAGCATTTCGAAACGTTTCTGAGGAACATTTTAGCATTCAATTACATCTACTTCCCCTCATTTTTCTTAAACTTGAGCGTATTATCACATAAACATATGTATTTTTGAATGTATTGTTTGCTATTTAACATTTTATTTTTGTATGTTTTATTGACAGTATTGGTATATTTTGAGTTGTGCAAATTTAAACAATAGCATGGCATTTTGCTAATGTGGCCCTCTACGGATATTGATTACTCACGGCCTCTTTTCTGAAGTTTTCATATCAAAATAATTATTTGATAATCGTCTCTACTGTTAATCTATATTTTGTATTACGTGTACTATTTTTAGTACACTGAGATTTTTAGTACTGAGCAGCTTATATGCAGAGAAGTTGTGTAAATGTGTAGTATATACATTTATTTGCATACATTTTAAAATGTTTTACTTTTTTGTTAATTTTGTAACCAAATACTGTTTTCTAAACAAAACTAATTTTTTAAGGCTATTTTTATGGAAGGCCACATTACCACCCATATTTTTCTTCGAGTCATTATGCAATGTCGCCACATTTTTATTAATAGTATCCTAAGTAATAAATATTTCGTAACTTTGAGTCCAGAATCGATTCAACAACTATTTAACAAATGTAATTGTCAAGTTTTAAACTTAAATATTGATTATTAACAAAGTTATTGTGTAAAATGTAACTGGGGTGCCATAATACCACCTTCTCCTCTAATAAATGTAAAAAACAAACGTTTTTCGTATACTTGTTTATTAACTGAACATTTTATATTTTTTAAATTTCTGAATAGTAACAAAAATTTGATTTAAATGGGGTATTAAAATTTAGAAAAATTTAGAAATATAGTTTAAAGGAGTACATCTAAAAAAAATTAATAAAAAACTATTAAATGATTACTTCAAATAACTTTTCAATATGAATTTTTGGAGAAATACATATTATAGATATTTAAATCTATTCTACATTTTGCTTATTAATAATTGTCTTATGATTTGAATTAATTTCATTTATATTGTAAATTTTTATTTTATATAATATAATTTAGAGAACGTAAAGAACAATTATAGGAGAGAAAAAAATTTTTTTAAAGTAAGTAGGCGCTTTTCAGAAATTATTTCATCTCGTTTCCTAATTCGACAGCAGAAATTCATTTACTCGCGGTTTCGCGCGCATGCACCGCTGCGAAGTGAATTCGAGAACCGTTTAGCCGTCATACCCCGATCACGCGTCACGCAACAACCGCGTCATGGACAGCTCGCTGAGGACAATCGCGTTAGCGAACCGCAGTGGGCAAATTGAAGGTCCGATATTCGCGTAGCAGAAGGGAAACAAGTTGACGCTTCGTGCGGGCCGGGGGCAGGAAGATCGGTCGATGCCGCCTGGCCGTTATTCGGACGACGACACTTCGCCTCCCAGTCCTGGCCGCCCCTCCGCATCCCTCGCCGGTCCCCCTTTACGCCGCGTTCCCCCTTTACCACCGTGCAACCCGTGCGCGTCCTCCGCATCACCCCCGCCCTTGTTGCGCCCTTTCTGTTTCCCCTTTCCAAAGTCTGCAAACCGGCAGCGACCTCATGGCTCCGTCTCTCGTCTTATTAAGCGGAGAAAACTAGCGAATGAAATTTCCATCCGGCTCCGAAACACGCTCGTCTCATCTCCTCCTTCCTTCCCCTCTATCTCTCGCCCTTTCTTCTTTCTTTCTCTCTATCAACTAATATCCCGGATCCCAGTTTCGTCGCCGTTCGTAGTTTACCTTTGACGTGACCGAAATTCGATTTGCGTATAGTCGAGAAGTTGCAAAAATGTTTCGGTTATGACATAACCAACTTAACGCCCGGGTTAACCGCTCTCGATCGGATGTCGGGTATCACGCGTGGCCGCATAACAGAAGGGATCTGAACGAGCGCCCTTGGTGGATTATTCCCCTGTTGCCGATATACCTTTAAAGAGTAAACTTCGGATCAAATTCCACGGAGAATTTTTTGCAATTCGTTCTCTCGATACCAGACTCTGTAACGGAAATTGTTGAAACAAGACAATGTATCGTAATCTTATTTGCAACAGTTGTAATATTCGATAATTTTTCTGTAGATATTCTACGATATCTCTTGGCAGTCTGCGTAACTTCAGTACACTGTACATGGCAATCTACAACTATATTTGAAAGAATGCATTTGCGAATTTATATATGACGGTTTCTTCATCAATAGTCCACCTAAATAAAAAAATTTTGTGCAATTTGTTAATAAAAAAACTTGCAAAACTTAAATAAACTGAATTAATTTTTCAGAAAATTAATTTTTACACTGAAAAAAATGTTCAATATAAACAACTATAATTTTATTGATGTGTAAATTACCAAAATTATGTTTTAATTAAAAAATTGTGTTGTTTTAATCAAAATAGGATTAAAATAACAAAATTTTAATTAGAACAATACAATTTATAAATTAAAATATAATAAAATTTTGATAATTCACATATCAACAAAATTATGGTTGTTCATACTAAACATTTCTCTCAGTGTAGAACACAATCTTTAATTAAAATATATTCTTTCAATGACAATAATCGATGCTTATTCATTAAATATAGTAACGCATTTATCTTTCCTTATCTAGTTGTCGGAAAAAAGTGAAACAGCGATTGCTTTTTAACGGAAAAAGTGACAAAAAATAATTTTTCAGGCACTAAAATAGTAACCAAAAGTGACACCTTTTATCAAATTTTCAGAGTAATTAAGGTCATTTAAACAAAAAAAATTAATTTTTATTTTCACTGGTCTATCTTTGGATAGCCTGTATAGTAATATATTATTATTTGAAGCAAAAAATAGATAAATTCATCAAATGATAAAAAGGATATATAAAAAAAATGCAGCAAAAAATATTTTTCGAATATGCGACAAATATTTGTAGTCTTTGAAAATCAATGTCGCTTTTTATAGTTTTACATGTATTTGAAACTTAAAAGCGACAAACTTAACACTGGACTAGCACCTACTTAGTTAGCAAAGTGAACGAATAGCAATTGTTATCAGATGAGACAACAAAAATATAAACAGAATGCTTACGTTTCATATATTTCATATCAGTTTTTAATGAAAAATGTGCAGATCTACTTATAATAATTCATTTTAAATAATACACGGAGAAAAATTTTTCTTCTTAGAATTTACCCTGAAAATATCTCAGTCCTGAGACAACATTGTATTTTGAAAAATTTTATGTAAATTTCTCTCATTCATTAATAAAACTATAATAAAATATAAAATAAGTTTGATTAATTTTACTGAAGTGCATGATAAAAATTTTCAAAATATTGTATCATACCACAACTATCATATTTTCAGGGTAAATTTAAAAAAATCTCTCCGTGTAGTGACTTTTCAGAGACTTATAAAAAAAATCACTTAAATAACTGAATGACAATATTAGATAGCTCGTTCTTATGTTAGTAAAAATGACTGCAGATATTTCGTATATTGCGGCAATCATGAAACTAATAGATCGAGCGATTCTAATGCCGGATGTAAGCAAACTAAGTCGATAAATCAAAATAAACAGGCCTTAATAGGAGGCGCGAATAGCACGACGGATTAGAGATCCCTCGAAACCCGAACAATTTCGCGCAAATCCGTCGTGTCACGTATGTAACATGCGTACGACATTAATAAGGAGGACGATTGCCATGAGTATCGTGGATAAACCGGACGGACAGATTCGTGCTGAGATTTACGAGTATTTGTCGAAAAAACAAGGATGGCCATTAATTGGGCGATGCTCGCGTGAACGTCGCTGAAGAACCGATACGTCAATGTAATATCCATGGTCGAAGCAACACTTCTAGTACTGCTCGTTGTCGTCGTTGATCGAGGATCGTCGATGACTAATCCTTAATTACAGATCGCAGTGCGGAAAAAGGATGCGCACCTGCTGCCAACGAAGTACACGTATAAAAAAAAAACGCGAGATTGCTTCTTGAAAAGATCTCATGTGATCTGATCGTGAAGAGAAAGACGGGAAACCACGAGAAATAAATAATACTTGTTGATGGAATTTAATTTGCTACAGCTTGATTTTACACCAATTTATCGTAATAACGATTATTACAGTTTTACTATGTTAAAATAATGTGTGTTATATAAGTTACGCAATCTTTTTTTGTAACTGCAATTATTTTAATCCAAAACTTTCATCTCCTAAAATTTTTACTTTAGCACGGAAAAGACGGTTGTGCTGAAGTGTCTAACAATTTAATTATATACAGATCAGAAAATAATTTTTGTTGACCCATCAAAATAATTATTAAAACACTTAAATTGGCTGCTAAAATGTCAAAACTTTTTGCAGCATTGCTCAATATGCTTGAGATTCTTATGTAATTATTGATAATAAACAACAAAATTATTTTAAGATTGATAGATAGCTAAATTTTTTTATACTTCATAAAATCATTTTTCTGTATATAAACAGATGAATATATGAAGGAGTAAAAATTTATGTAAATGATTTCATCTATTATAAATATGAATAGAGACATACATCTTAAAATTTTAATAGTATCATAAGAAAAGAATAGTTTTGATAAAGTATATAAAATTTGTGTACTCGTATAAAGACGCTCATGTTAATGTAAAAATAATGAAATATTATATAAGGTCGAGCCTAAGATGGTTGACAAATTACGATACTAATCGAACATACAATTTAAAAAATATAAAAGATCATAAAAAATATAAAATTAAATATATAAGACGTTTCGGGACCATCAGTCCTTCTTCAGTTATACGTTAGATGATAAAATATTAAATTCAGTGAGACATTTTCGAATGTTTTATGTTAACAAGAAAATGTTTCACCAAATTTAATATTTTATCATTTAACGTATATAACTGAAGCATATAACTGAAGAAGGACCTGAAGGTGGTCCCGAAACGTCTTATATATTTAATTATATATTTTTTATGATCTTTTATATTTTTTAAATTATATGTTCGATTAAATAAGTATTGTAATTTGTTAACTATCTTAAGCTCGATTATTGACCTTGTATAATATTTCATATAAAATTTAGTTGTAGTTCTGTATACAGATTTAAAAATAATTTTGTTGAATTATACATAAAATAATTACGGACACTCAAGCCAGTTGATACATCATCAAAACTTTAGCATTGCTCATCATATTTGAATTTCCTACACAATTATTTTGGTGGTCTAATAAAATTATTGTCAAATCTATATATATTTATATATATGTGTGTGTGTATATATATATAAGCTACATTTTTAAATATTTCAACAAAAAAAAATCATTTTTTCCGTGCATATATAAAATTTTAAGAGTAAAATATTATTATACTCTAAAAAAAACTGATTATTTTATGGAATAATATAGCATATTTTAGCTGCAGTTAATAATGATTCACTAATGTAAAAAGGCCAGCGCGATTTCCATGGGGAATGGCATCTACCGCGCCTTCGATCATCACTAATCTGGCCAGAATGATCGAGGATTCCGCACCCTTCCTCACTCTTAATACCTACTATAATTAACAATAATCAGATCCCTCGGACACGAACGCGCCGGCCTTGTACGACCTCGTCACCAAAATCGAAGTCCGAACAGAGCGAGCAAAAGATGACGACGAAGACGACGCGACGGAGAGAAGAATCCTTGCGGGACTCGTCGAACGAAATTAGACGATCCCGATCCGAAGCCGTAAGCGACCACGGGCTCCATTCCCGCAGACTCTCTTAACCTCCTTTTCATCGGTCTCCTCCTTATCCCGGTTCAAGAACGATGAGATCCGCCGAGTGATCGTATGAAATCGACTTGATCTCCCTAACGTAATTCTGCTCAACTTGTTTGTATCTGTAAGAGGAATGGCGGATGTTCGGTTCTCTCTGCCTCCAATTACAATTTCAGGCGAGCCACTTATTGTCCCGTTTAGTCGTTAGGACTTGAGTTCGATCGGAATAACATGCGAGGATAGATCCTTTTCAATTTCTGACTTCGTCGCATAACGTTTCTTTCCTCCAATTTTCTTTCAATCATTAAATATATCTCTATTCACAAAAATTTAATTCTAAGTTCTAAAAATCTGTAAAATAATTGTAATAAATGATCACTAAAAATTATGTAGAATACATGCTCAAGCATTGATGACAAGTAATACAGCAACAAGTTTTAACAGTTTAGCAACCAATTTGAGTTTTACATAATTATTTTGATGGTCCAAACAAAATTATTTTTAGATATTTCGGCAAAACCATTCTTTCCGTATATTTAACACAATCATGCCAAATATTTGATATAATTTTATATGAAGTGACGGCTCATTTATATGTTTAAAAAAATATTTATTATAAACTTTTTTAAGACTTTGGCATTCCATGAAAGGTACATTGACAAGTCTAAATTTCTGAGTTTGTTTACTAGCGATGGTGGAAAAGAAGCGATCGCGGACAAAGACCCGCGTTATCGGGCGAACGGGTAGTGTCCGAGAGCTGGTTACGCCACAAGTACCATTCAATGTTTCGTACGTTCGCTAAGAAGTGGCGAGTATACCCTTTCGACTTCAGTCGTCCGAAGCATACCAAGTAGGTGAACCTTCGTAGGACCCGGAAACCATAGCAAGGTGAGCTTGCAGCATGCGAACGTCCAGCAAGCGGGGGGAGGAGGGGAGAAGAGGAAGGGACCTGCTTGCCCGAGAAGGGAGATGGACCAGAGGTAGACGCAGGGGGATGCAAGGTCCGGGGAATATTGAGCCGCTCCGTTAATGTTTATAACGACGTTAGACGTTGGTGTCCCCAAAGCGCGTGTGTAGGTGCCACGGGATAGGTAGAGAGGTGGCCACCCTTCGCCATAGCCGCCGTCTCTTTTTCTCCCCAGGTCCACCGTTCTCACTCTTCGATGCCGGTTTCTCTCTCTCTCTCTCTCTCTCT
>NW_017257195.1:228322-239784 GCF_001594055.1 Mycetomoellerius zeteki
GCGCGAGTGTGTATGTAGAGCACGTACTCGGGGGCTCTCCAGTTCGACGGAGTAGGTGGAGGGTGGGTGGTCGTGGGGACCCCTGCGTCGGAGGAGGAGGGACGGATGGCGGGTGAGTGGGTGGTTGAAGGTGGCGGAGGACGAAGAGGAGAGGGTGGGCTGCATTCTAGCAATGGGATGAGGGAGCCTCTGTCTAATCGATGCCGCGGCGGTGCGCGCTCGCCCCGCTGGCTATTACGCACCTTAATGTCCTTTTCCCTCGACCCCCTCCCCTCTCCTCCTCTACCGCCCGCCGCCCCCGTCCGGCCAACCACCCACTCGACGGCCCTCGCGTCGTCCTCCTCCACCTTCGACGCCACGCCGCGCGCCACCCGCCGCCGTTGCCGCCGTTGAGAGACGCGCTCCTTCTCGCTCCCTCCTTATTCCGCAGCTTCTCACGGCCACCGTCCTTCTCTTACCCGCTGCTTTCCTTTCGTTCTCTCCGGCACCGAGAGAGAGGCGGCCATGACACGTGTCAATCTACCGCAGACGCTCGGATCGATACCGACGGACCTCGGCTTCTCTTTCACTCTATTTGTCTCTCTCTTTCTTTCTCGACGCTCCTCCGCCTCTTCCTTCGCCGTACTGCCGACAACTGCCATCCCCCCGTCATCCTCCTCAACCAACCTCCCCCTCCCCCTTTATCACCTCCCCGGTAACCGCCGCACACCCTGCAACGAACCTTCTACGAATGCTGGCGCTGTATGCTAGGCTAGCACTCAATGTCTGACCTGCTGTCTCCATCGAGATCCTCTCTATCGAGACAGAAGGAGCTTCGAATTCAGTTCAAATGTTTTCGAGTTTGACCAATCGGGACGAGATCTTGGTCGTCTAGATCTACGTCGCTTGGGAACTAAATGGGACGATGTTTTTTGTAGCTTGAGGGTGAAAAGAGGTCTTCTCTGACGCGAAGGCATTTGCCCCTTTAAGGATATCATTTGAAGATTCGATTCGTTTAGTAGCGAAAAGGAATGCGACTTCCACTGACAGATTTAATGTGGTTACCTAAAGGACACCAGATTCTAAGTTAAAAGGATGTTAGGCGGTCAGTAACTTTGCGGAACAAACTTCTTGCGTGGCCAGAACTTTCTCGTAAAGTGCACGATTATTCATAACGGCTGAAAGAAAAGAGCCGAAACAAGTATTCTGAAATGCGTTTCCGTTGAGAGAAAGATAGTTTCTATAAAAAAAAAGAAAATTGTCCATTTTAATTTGCAGATGCGATTGAAATAAATAAGATTAATACTTTATATAATATATTATAAATCTGACAGATAAATTTGTTACAAATGACATATTTCGATAAATTTATGAATTTTTTTCGTATGCATAAAGAAAAATTTTATGCATACGATTTAATTTTTCTTTATTTATTTATTTGTTGAATAAGAGAACATCGTAGCATATTATCGCACACATTGCATTTATGCTATATATTTCCCACATTTTTTATATGTATGGGTGTGTAAATGACTTCTTAATCTATTTTCAAAAGTGGGATGTATTTATAAAAAATATATTACATTACATTTATTTCGATAGATATATAAGTAAAATACCTTCTGACAGTTATTACTATTAAAACAATAACACTATGTCAAATTTCATGGATGTGCGTGAGTTAAAAATAGTTACAGCTTTAATGGACAATCTAGTGACTGCAATCAATGTCATAGAGTAATAGTGACTAGATTCTCCGTCCACAACCCCCCCTGAAAAAAATGGAGCGCGTGATCTGGACCACCCTCGCAATCCAGAAACGACCTCTCGATCGAGTCGTAAAACTTTTATTTTCGCCTAACAAACGCGTAACGCTTATTTATAATGGTACAGAGAAAAAAAGACAATCAACTATTTTAACTGTTCAAAAGAAAAAAAGGAAAAATCAAACTACATTTAATTTTTTAGAAAATATTAATGTTTATGCATATGTGCATATGATAAATATAATATCATTATATTAGATATGAAACTATAAATGTACAAAAATTATTTTAAAAGATAGAGAGAAGTTTATTTAAATCCTGAGCATTAAATGGATAAGATTAAACTTTACACATGAAGCATATTGTAAGTTGTTGGAAGTAGAAAAAGAGAAATTAATAAATTCAGCAGTAATTAAATATACTTGAGTGTTACTTTTGCTGCGTAAATTAATTCCTATATATCTCATTTAAATTGCCACTTCAGTATCATAATTAAGCGGTGTGAAATTAATTTTTCTTTGATATCGAAGTGTTTCTTGCACAAATAGCAGGATTAATTGCGTTAAGAGAATGTCGACGTGTATGAACGAATTACAGTGCGATAACGTTCCTTACAAAAGTGGAGAAATAAATTAACGTCTTCCATCCACACCAACAGTCCGCTTGCGTTTCTGGTATTTTACACTCGCCAAGTTCACAATATTATCGCTCGTACCTCTATGAAAAATTGTATCATGTCGCGTGTACGAGACCGGATAGAGCGCGTTGCAATCGTAACTTTTTAACGTGGACAAAAATATGCCGGTGCTCAGACCGAAACGTAATGAAACATAAGGATAAAATATGCGAAGTGATAAGTAATTATAAGAATCTAACTTCCACAGCTGATACTCTTGATACTCTTTGTATTTTATTCTGAATTCATCATGTGCATAATATTAGGAAATTGTTTATACATCTTGAAAAGTTGAACAAAATTGCAGTATTTAAATCACCTTTCAAATCTGATTTTATTAAAATAATGTAAAAAAAAATTTTTTATTCAATTCATGCGCACTTTAATATGTAACTCATACTAAACAATTAATTTTTTCTTAAATTTTGACTATTTTAATATATACATTATTATATCCATTAGATCTCAGATGATGTCGATAGAATTAAATATAATAACTTCAATGGATAATATCTTCAAAACTTTGATGTACTTTACAATGTAAGTCCTATGGAGGGTACGAAAGGGTTAAAAAAAAATAATAGTAAAAATAGTAAAAAAAATCTTTATTAATTAAAGTTTAATTATAATTTCGTAAAGTATAATTTCATTTAATACTTGCGTATAAAATTTCTATAAAGTATAATGTCTTTAATTACACAGCAGTAATTAATTTTACTTTTTACAAAATTGGAATAATACTGTAAACAAACATAAAATGTAATTGTACTATTAGTTGTTCCTTTCGAAAAGTCACTATGTCATTTTCTAACATGTACTAATTATACTGAAAAAACTAGCTGCAATTACTATAATTTAACTAATATAATTTATAGTCATTTTTTGGAACAAATATATTTATAGTCGTTTAAATTATGCAAATATAGTTAATTATGCTATTAATAAAAGTTATACACATTGCTTGAAAATCTTAAGTTTTTCGGTTTTTTAAACATATTTTTCAATTGTTATTATCAATTAGTAAGTGAAGTTAAGAAAATTATCATTTTCGCTATATAATTGTGATTGCATTTACTGAATAAAAATGTTTATTTTATTTGCCATTCATATAATCTTAATATTTTATCATATTAATATTTAAAATTATCATAATCTATAGTATGATTATTTCATGAAAGAACTATACATTGACATTATTACAACAGTAATAATTATAATAATGGAGTCCCTAATCATAATTATTTAAAAACGTAATTATAGTCACAGATACCGAACACTTTTCTCTCAATATACAAACGGTAAGAATGATTTTGTTGAAATATTTAAAAATTTAGTCAGATACAGATTTTAAAATGATTTTGTTGGGCTATCAAAATAATTACGTAGAAATTTCAAGCATAACGAGCAATGTTGCAAAAAATTTTAATGTCTAATACCAACAATTTAAACATTCTACATATTATTATGGTAATCTAATAAAATTGTTTTCAAATCTGCTAATTAGCTAACTAAATTTTTATTTCAGATACTTTAACAAAACCGTCTTTTTCGTGTTCATTCTTTCATGTATGGTTATTTCTAATATTTATTGTTCAATATTCAATATTATCAACTATTCAATATTAAATATTCACGGAAACCACTAGATATATCAAAATGTATAATATGTATATCTTAGTTTTTGATAAATCGAGAAGCAGGGAGTATTTTGTATTAAACTTCATCGTTTATTTTTTCTTCTGGCTTTGATATCAATAGCCATCGGGACGTATATTAATTTCTAGTTGCATTTTTAACGCATATGATTCAATATAATTCATGAACTATCGGACGTTTCGTATAAGTATCGTTAAAAGTCACACGATAGACGAGCTTTATCAGCGGTCTAAAAAAAAAAGGTACCGTAGCCAACGGACCGTAGGGGGTTCATCTGCGACTTCTCCACGTCGAAACATCGCGGCAATTATTTTCAAACAGGCCGCCTCCGGTCGGTCAATCTTCTCATCCGGTACCCGAAGGTATTCTAATCGTCGACTCGATCGCTCGCTCGGGTTATTTTTGAAACTACGCGAAGGTTACTTTGTTGGAAATGCGACTTCCCATCCCGTTCCATCTTGCTTCTGTCCCCCCTCTTCCTTTCGTTCGAACTCGACGAACCTTTCTATTCTATCTCGCCCTTCTCGCTTACCGACTTTCCTTTCGACGCTCGAGAAACGAGTGCGGGATAATTCATGGAAGTCTCGGGGAAAAGGAGGGATTCGGTAGAATACAGAAGATGGAGAAAAAGAAAAAAAGAGAGGAATCATGATGCTTTCTTCGTACGACGCATCGCACAGAAGAAGTCGTCTTCGTCCTTCACCCCCTTGCCCAATTTGTGCTCTAGTCCGAAAATTGTTCCTTGGTGAATGACGCGATTCTAACAAATTTCCCTATCATCTCTCGCTGAGTTTCAAAATAAATGATTAAAAAATGTGCACTTCTTCTTCTGTCAGAATCGAGAAAAATAAGTAGATAAGAGAGAAATAGAGGAGAGGAGGAGAGAGAAGGGGTACGTGTGTGCAAGATGCGATAAAAAAATAAATGTAAACGCCTGTAACTCTCGCACAGATGCATTTCGATTCGGCAACAAACGCGGGGTATTTAGCTGGCGGCAATCGACGTCTGTAAACTATTTCGTATACGCGATTTTTTCAGCCAAATTTATGGCCGCGAGAAGCGAAATGTCGATAGTAGATCTATTTTCAAGCGTGCCGTGTGCATACGTGTTATCCGCCGTATGGTGTTATCCGCGATCATGCATATATAGACACACTCGTACACGTACACATACAAACAATGATCGCCCACGCAAACGTCAGTTCGCTATTCGCTGGATGATTCTTATTGCGTTAGGATTTTTCAACAAATCAGAGAAATTTGTCGGACGTGGCGAATGTAAAAAATTTCGTAGTGTTGGCATATCTAAATCGCAATAAGAAGTGCAGATTTCCGTGCAATCTTATTCCCCAATTTTATTTTACATTGTTATTGCTGCCACATACAATTTTTTATTCTTATATACATATATTAATATAATATATAAAATGTAATGTAATGTATATGCAACAATATAATTACATTAAATAGATATTGAATATAATGAATTTATTGAAATATGCAGTTTACAACCGAGGTGCACAAAATTTATAATATATCGTATAAAATGTTAATCTCATTTAAAAATTTTCTATTGACTTGTGTATCATTTAATCGCATTATGAAAATAAAATAAATACCTTTTGTTCTCTATATGATAATTATCTTTCTTTCCATGTTTTATTGAAGTACCTAAAAATTTAGTTAGACGTAGATCTGCAAATAATTTTATTTATAGACCATCAAAATAACCATGTAAAACGCTTAAGCGTTGTTGACAATACTGCAAAAAGTTTTAACATTTTAGCAACGAGTTTGAGTATCTTATAATTATTTTGATGATATAAAATTATTTTCAGATTTTATCTAGCTAAATTTTTGAACATTTCAGCAAAATCGTTCTTTCCGTATCTTTTACGCAATTATTGCATCTGTGTCTCGCTTTTCTATTGCATTTGTGTCTTTCAAAATGTTTCCGGTATGGATCATCGGAGGAAACAGTAAATGCGCTTGACGAGCCATAAGGTCTCCAGCAAAAGATTATAAAAGCGTATAAAATTGAATGGTTGACAGAATGAGAGAGAGAAAGAGAGAGAGAGAGAGAGAGAGAGAGAGAGAGAGAGAGAGAGAGAGAGTCTCGCTACATAGCAAAACCGAATATAGTAAAACCCGATGCTACTCCGTCTAAGTATTGCATCGGCGTTACATCGAGATTATCGATATCGCCTATTGTTATCTGACAGATTGACGCCTTGGACTGACAGCAAACACACGCTCGCATACCCACGCGGATTTCGACGCGCGCGAGAATCGAGATCTAGGAGGATTGTCGCGATACTGTAAGATTGACATTGCCACCGTGGATACAGCAGATAGCTCTGAGAGAGGATTTCATTTTACGAGGTGCACTTATTTCGGCCCCGCAGGGGTCTGGCTCTACCAGCAAGTAGACACACGCACACACATAAATTTATGCGCGACGGACTTGTGCACTGACCCACATTGTCATTGCATAACGGGCTGTCTTTCGAAATATTCGCAAGTTTAGTGCCTCTGGGTGCGTCTACCGACATCAGCAGCGCTCGTAAAAGGAACCCCTGCAGTCAACAGTAGAAGACGCATCTATTGCGTTACATGAGATCGTTTTTGGCTATTCGTCACAGTGCTATATAATCGTAAGAAAATATTTATTTTTTCATCATTAAAAAATTGTGTACATACAATATTTGGAAAAAGTACATCTCCTTTGGTCGTCAAATTACGTGAAAAGAACGACTTTGCTGAAATATTAAAAAATGTTACCAGATACAGATCTAAAAATAAGTTTGTTAGATCAAAATACTTATGTAAGAGACTCGAGCAATAATGAGCAACGCTGTAAAAGTATTGATATTTTAACAATTAGCTTAAATGTTCTACATAATTATTTGCATAGTCCAACAAAATTATTTTCAGATCTCTATTTATAAGGTAAATTTTTAGGTACTTCAGTATACATTCTTTCCATATAAATTACAGAATATTTTGTTTAATTTATGTTTCCCTATTTAAAAATTATATTCTGTATAAATTCCATTTAAGTCTTTGACATTAATGATTAATTTTGTTTTTAACGAGGCGATAGAAATATTTTAAAAAGAAATGAAACGCATAATCGTAACATTAGCTATTTTCCTTGGGGAACACGGTCATATCGTTTTCCAACCCGTACTGACCATGTACAATACTCCGAGTTGCACTGGTTGAATAAAGTTTACCGTTGGTAAGACGTTGGAAGAAATATTAGCCTGGACGGAACCTTTCGCATAGAGGAAAGTTATCGCGAAGTTATGAGAGCCGTCAAACATACAAGTTAATGATTTATTGAAGAATTTATTTCATGAATCTAAGGTGACTGCGAGATACGTACTTTCTTCGGCAAGCGGACGTTGTTGTCGGCACACTCAGCTAGCCTTTCACCTCTTTGAGCCAAATATCGCGAATGCAGTATCGCGAATGAATCTTACATTGCAACGCTCATATAAGGAGAGCAATTCACATATGTTCGCGATATTTTTACGGAGTGTCTTATAAGTTAGCCGTTGCTTTCATCTATATTAAAAACCAAACTAAAGAATTATGGTATACTCGTTTTCAAATTTGTCACTGACATGATAAAGCAATAATAAAACTTAATTTTTTTTATGAATTAAGATTTAATTTAATTTAATTTAATTTAGTTTTAGTAAATTTTCTTTACGTTGTTTAAGATAATAATGTAACCAAAAAACACAAGATCGTTTTTTCTAAGGAATTTTGTTTTACAAAAATTTAATTTGGATTTTATGTGTTAAAATATTTAAAAATATATCGAATGATATTAAACTTATAACGATCATATAATATATAACGATTGATTTTATTTATTAATCAACTTATAAATTGCATTAAGCCACTATTAGAAAATTCTCGCAAATAAAAAGGCAAAAATTTTTTTTTCATTTGTTCAATATATACTTATAGATTATAATTTCTGACTACTATTTTGTTTATCTTGAAAATTCTGGTAAATATCTTATCAATATATAAGATACGGTTTTCGGAAAAACTAACAAATTTAGATTACAGCCAAATTGATAAGAATGTCATCTAATAAATGATTTCGTGAACGTTGCCGAAATTGAATTGATTTAATGCGTGTAAAAATGACGCAACTTATTTCGACTTCTCCGCAAAAATGACACAACTGTTTCCCAAATAAAATATGCTTCTTATAATTATTTTATTTTCTTCATGATTTCGCAAAAATCAAGATGTAAATCTTTACCGAAACCTCAGGAAATTTTCTATAAAAAGAAACTTGTCTTCCTTTAGATCATCTCCAATCTTGTCAAATAAAAATCTGCGGAAATTAAATAATTAAGATTAATATTTATATGCAATATTTAATTATTTAAAATAAAAAAATAGTAAATATTGTAAAATTATTAATTAATATGAGTATGTAAATAATCCGTTTTTTCATCATAAAATACTTTCCTTTTTTACCTCACTCTTTATTTAAAATATTACTAATTGTATAGTTTAATTAAAAAAACACGTTAATTATAAATTTTCATATACATAATTAGTTATCTTTAATCCAGTAATGGTTTAGATCATATATGATGTGATACAATTCATGTGCAGCACATAAATCCTTACATAAATCATATAATAAATATGATTGCCAAGAGAATATTAAGACTATAAATAATGACTGAAAACTATCCATGTCATGTACACTTTTATTGCAAATGTCTAATGTTATACCTGTCGTCCCCGTCGACATCCACCGACATACGTGCTCCGAAAAAAAAAACTAGCATTGCATTACGGAAAAATGTTGCCTCCCTTTGGAACGCTTCTGTCTCCGTGAAAATGAGAGCCAGGCGCCATAATCATAAACCAAGGTACATCTGCATGCGCGCTAACGAAAAGCCCATAAGTACGGCTATAATATTCTCTCGAATCCAGCAGGAAGTGCGCCAGGAAACAAAATGGAGAAAAAAACAAGAACAAAGGTCAAAAAAAGAAGGAAAAATCCGCGACTAGTCTCGTTAATATCTGATCCACGGGGCAAGTTCGCCAGAACGACAGACGACCGCCGGTAAATTGGGCGTCGGTGCACTTTTAATTGACAGGAATGTTTAGCGGTAATAAACGCGCGCCGGATGGAAGGAACGAAGGATAAGCCGGGGAGCGTATGCCGACGGTAGCAGCAGTGCCGTCAACGACGACGACGACGACGACGACAGGAAAGAAACAGCGCAGTGCCAGGACCACGACTAGATAGAGACACGGTGGCAGGAGCATAAACATCCTCGGCCCTCGGTTGCGGCGGCGGCAGCGGCGGCGGCGGCGGGGGTGCAGCGCGCACGTTCCGCACTGTGGGCGTCACCGTTCACTTCCTACCACGACGGCAAGGGTGTTCTATGACGCTATAGATCATGCGGGCTCCGCCTGGTAGGCGGAGACTGCCTGCCAGTTGGTACGGTTTACCCCGCAACACTGCCAGTGTTGCCAGCGCCTCCACCGGTGCCCGCCAAAACGAGTTCTCAAATCGAGACAGTATAGATCACCGGATTCTTTAAAAACAATATTTTCCGGAGATTTTTTCGAAGAGGATTTCGGAAGACTTGGAGAGAGCGACGAATCACTGAGTGAAGGAAGTGACGAGAGAAAAGAAAGTAGTTGTTCAGAAATGAAGAATGAAGTTTCTCAAGAAGTTGCTCGTTAGAACAGGTTTTTCATAAGAAGACGTTGAGAATGATTGTATCTTATTATTTCTTCACTTATAGTGATTCTTATAGTGAATTTGATAATAATTTATTGATGTGATATAACATTTACCATAATTTAAATTGTTTGAAGTGACAATTGTGAATAAATTTATTGCAATTATAAATATACGACTCTCTCTTTTGTAAATTATACAATTTCTGAAAATAGTAGTTGCTAGAATAAAGAGGTCACAGACACTTAATAACAATTCTAGGTAAATCGTGAATGTCAAAAGATAATCATTTTTACAATCGTTGAAGAAATTTTTTGTTAACTACTCGGCAATTTTCGATATTAGCTATAAGTAAACTGATCTCCCAGAGCATATTAAAATATATTTAATAAATGCAACGCATTGCAGAGTATAAGCATATTTTAATAGAAGAGAAATGTTCAGCAAAACTTTAGGACTGTTGATAATGCAACAAGAAACTTTAACTTAACAGTATTTTCTAATGTTTTGTATTTAGTAGGAAAAGCAGCTTTAATTAATAAGTAATTTTCTATTAATCTCCTAAAAGTTTCAACAATGTTCAATTAAATTAACGTCATACTTTTCCATGTACCACAACTGTATATATTAATTTTAATATATATTGTGAAGCATACATAAACATTGCTACAAATTTTCGCAGAAGAAAGCAGTCAAGACGTACAAAGTCTTTAATATAACAAATTTTATAGTTTTGTGCATCTACTGTGCGTTTTGAGGTTAGATCTCGAAATATTCAGTAATACGCTCGATAGCTTTACTTGTCGAGCTACCCTCGAATTGTACTCTTAATTCGCTAACAAATAATGCCGATCGAGTACTCACCTCGAGCAGCAGTAGCCTCCTACACGGTTTTCTTCGTGAAAATCTCGAGAAACTCCTAGGTGTGGCTCCGCGTCGCCGTAGTACCGTAGCGTCGTACAGCAGCGCCCCTCGTGGCTGCTACCAGAATCACCGCGGCTACAGCAACGTCCTCTCCCCCCTCGTGCGCCTCCCTCGTGGAGCGTCATAGTCGTGGACCCCGCCTCCTTTTCCGACCTCCCCCGTGCGCGCGAGCGTGCTTATAGTCCCATAGATCTGTCGACGGGCCCTGCGGATTCAGTTGATTCCTTTTTTCATTCAGTATCTCGTACAGCTCTGTCCGAAAATCCCGCGGCCCGGATAGTCGGCGAAAAAACGGCAACGGGAAAAATCGCGGCATTGGCTGCGACAGAGAGAACGACGCGTGGGTGCCACGTCGCGGCCACGTTGCAGTGAGCAGCGCATCCGCCAGAGTTTGGTGCATTCGCAGAGAGTGGCTGGCTTTTGCGCCGTCGCTGGCGCGCGTGTATGGGTATAAACCGAGAGACGACAAGACGCACGTTCCCTCTCCTCTCCTACGGGGGTCTCGCTCATTCACTCGGTACACTCCGTCCAGCGGATGTCTCTTCGCAGATCCCTTCCCGCGTCCCTTCCCCGCCTTCACGCGGCCTCGTTGGCCTCCTCGTTCGCGGGCCGCGGACGCGATCGCGGCCGCGGTGGAGAGAAAGAACGAGGGCGACGGAAGGCGGGAAGGAGAGGTCGAGCGGGCGCGCGAGTGAGGCTAGCAAGGAAGAACGGGCGAGCGAGGAAA
>NW_017257195.1:239808-266801 GCF_001594055.1 Mycetomoellerius zeteki
TCCTGGGGTCTCCCCACCACACGGCCTGCCGCCGCGACGCCAGTCCGTAGTCAGTCAGCGCTGGACCGCCGCCCGCTCGATTTCGCGATCCACGAACGACGGTAGCCACCACCTCCACCTCCTCCCCGCTTCTTTTCCGTCTACCGCGTTCCGGATCTTTCGCTCTCCCTCTCTCTCTCTCTCTCTTTCTCTTCTATCTTTCTCCCACGCGAATTCTTTCTTCTCTTTTCATTCGTCCGCTCTCTGTTGCCGCGTTTTTATTCTTTTTATCTACACGTGTTCTCTTGTTTCATAATTATCTATCCGATTATCTCTTTCGTTCTGTCTTTTTTTTCTCTGGTTTTCGGTTTTGAGATCTTTCGATACTTACGTATATACGCCAAATATCGTACGCGCGTCGCGAGTGAATGCGACGTGTCATCGCGCATCACGTATCGTAAAAAGATTATCGCGTGATTATCGGGATTCTTCCCTCCCCTCCTTCAATGTATCCATCAGATATCTCTTAACGCAATCCCGATAGCGGTCGTCCGAGACGAGCATCGCGTACTGTTGTGAACACGGCGACCGATCGGGAAAGTGACGAGTGACACTCATGATTGCTTGCAGAGGAAAGTGGTGAACCAAGGGTTGGTGCACGAAGTACGGAGTAAATCGGTCCAGTATCGCGAGATCGAGAATTACCCACAATTCAGTGCGATCGGTGGAGAATGTAGTGACGATAGTAGCCCGAGGCTAATTAATTCAGCCGCCGATACATCGACGCGAATCGTCACCGTCGATCGGCTCCGAAATGGCGACGCGAGTACAGATTTTGCAGAAGTGAGAGATCCTTGGAACTTCGCGTTTCCTGTCGTGCTCCGAGATTTGACAGGTGTGTTGTCGCTTCGCCTCGTAATCGGTTCCTTGTGAACATACCTACGGTAGGGTGTACAAATGCCGCGAGTCCTTCATAAAATGATGGCGACCGCGAAGATTGCATCACTGACGACGAACGGGTCGTCGGCGATCACGATGAGGTAGTGGTCGTCGGGACACGTGCCAGTTGGTGACCACAAGTGTTGCAAACCGGAAGAAGAAGGCAAAACTCTTATCCCAGGTGTGAAGGGTAATCCCGGGGGAAGATACTAGAAGGATACTTTCTCTTGGCACTTCCGACCGCTTGACATTTTGGGGACCAACCGATCGCAGTCGAAGGCGAAGAGAACTGGAGGCCGCACGGATAATCGAGCACTCCCGAAGGACGCAGATGCCCCGAAGGAAACAGCACGCACCGCAACGCATGAAATGTAAGTCGAGACAAGTCCATGCGCAAGCCAAGACAAGATTAACAGCGAAGGTGAAACGCAAAGGAAATTTGTCGATCGAGTCGATCAGGAAGCGGAACAAAGTAGTTTTTTCGAATTTTTCAAATCGAACGAGAAACAATAAATTGCGGTGTTAATTGTTGATTTTTGCAAATTGAGGAACTTATTGTTTATCTAAATTTTATTTGGACTTGATTTTCGCGAAGATTTCCTCGCGCGAGAAAAATACACAGAAGCAGTTTTCTCACGTGTGACGAAAAGTTCGATCGAGAAGCCGGCGTTCCACCGTCGCTGATTCGTCGAGCAAACTCGCGGAGCCACGTGGAATACCACGTGGAATGCGGCGTGATTTCGGGAGCAATCGCGGGGAATTCCACGCGCGGGATTATCCGCGTTTATTTTCTCCCGACGTGACTAATTATTTCCTCCGAGCCGCGTGCTTACGGGAACATTTGACGCGCACAAAAATTCAAGCGATGTGAGACGGACACGATTGAACCGTTGTCCGATGATCGTCATCATGCACCGAGTGCCGTCACGTTGGAATAAAATTCTTCGACGCACACAGCCAGCGATTTACTGCATTTCTGCAGCGCGTGTTTATGGATTAATTAAAACGAAGAAAACATCTAGGCGATCGTAAGAAAACTTCCATAAAGTCGTAGAATGTCTTTTACTACCCGTTTAGCGTTCACGCGTATCTCGCTGACGGAGTTCCTAAGTTACGCCGCTGTCGTGTACAGTGGATATTATCGTACGGGAAACTTTTAACGCGATGATTAAAGAAATAGAAAATACCTGTTTCGTTGAACCGAAGCGATTTCACGACTTGTCACAGTTCGCACGTTCAACGTGGAAAACTAGGCGTTTTGACACAATTTATTTTTGAATTTTTTTTTGATAAAATTTTTTTGAATTTTATTGACAATAAATATATAGACTGCATTGCCAGCGATAAATTAAAAATCGAATAGAGCACAATTTTGTTGTAGATAAACCATCGGTATAGTGTCGACTGCTTGAGTAATTTTAATATGTAGGAGATGAAACGTGCAGGTGCATAAAATATATGAGTTAGTGAGGTCAGACTTTTTCAGATACTTTAAAATAGAGGTTATCGACAAATCAAAGTCAATTGGATAACTTTTTTATACTCTTACCTGCAATATTATGAGCGACATATAAAATGTACAATTTCAAGAAAATTAATGATTTATGATACAAATGTTCTACTTATACACAGTGCTTAATGATCACATAAAAATCATATCATTCTGATATTAAATATATCAATTTTTCGCAAAGACAGATACTGTGGGAAAAAGAATATATTTTCAGAAAAAGAATGTCTTAATTATATTTTAAGTTCTACTAATTTCGAATAGAGCTTATAAAGTTTTAAATAAAACTAAATGTATACAAAAAATTCTAGCTATACGTTTCTATTATATTTACTATATTTTTATTGTATTCTGAATTTTTTGTTTGCATATCGCTTACAAAATTATATGATTAAATTTTTAATAGATATTACTGTCTGTTAATTAAATATATTAAATTTTTGTCTGCATTTGATCGAGTATACAATAACGTTCATTAAAAGGCTGAAAAATAAATTATGGAACACGTAATAAAAAAAAAATTAAAGTTATATAAAAATTTTTTACGAACATAACTTCTCTTGTGTGTGAAAGATAATTGAATAAATATAAAACATACATTTTCTGCAAGAGTGTACTAAATAATTTTTATAGTACGATATACATTCTTCACCTCTTTCCTTACAAAAATATTAAAAAAAAAACAGTTCTCTTAATAAAATTGAGAATTATTGAAACATGGTAACAGTTATACAATATTTTTTCATGTTAACATCTTTTGAAAAAGGAGTAATGCATGAAATGTTTACTAATTCAACTTACATATATCCGAATATCTAATTAATCTTTTCTTTTTTTGAGGTTATTACATTTTTCAATCAAAATATGCGCATATATAAATTGTATTCTTATGTCCATTTTAAAATTTAAAGTAAATGATTAATTATGCGAGTGAGAATTAAAAAAAGTTCCTTCGTATTAGCGCGTTTAGCGAATTTCTATAGTCAGGGAAGTTGAGATCTATCTATCCTCACCTCGCGGTTGAGTAAGGTCGAAGATGGGCCGAAGGCGTGCAGCACGCCATTTCGTTGAATCTCTCGACAGATGGGCAGAGCGGCGGCGAGGCCCGCGTTCAGGCCGCAGCGATTTGTGCGTTTGAGGCCGTGACGCGCGCCATGCTGCCTTTCCCACGTGGGGAGTCATGAGGCGTAAACAAACTCGCCCCCGGTGGCGGAGGGACGCCATCTTGGTGAAGTTCTGCCCGGAAACATTTACAATTCACTCAACTTACCTTACCGAAACTCGGCCAAGCGCCGATAAATCTCGTGCGCGGGCGCGGCGCGGCGCGCATACCCGCGACGCGACGCCGAAGCCGCGTACCATAAATTCGCAGCAGTCCGCGGAGTTTCACTGACGTGTATGCTACGGGTTTTTCGCTGGTTCCGACACCTTCGACAGTTCCACCGACGATCGAGGTGATTCCTTATATTCCCAATCCCGTTGATTTTCTTCCCTACATATATCATTTATTGAAAATTGGTTTCAGTAAAGATCTATTATTTGTTACCCAGAAAATTTAGCGTGACTCAAGTAGAAAGAACCTTTTTAAAAACAAGGTAAAAAAAAAGTATCAAGTGTAGATGTTCCTTAAACAAAAAAAAGACTATTGTACCAAATAAAAAGATAAAACCTATAAAGTGTATAATAGGTACTCTACATCTTTCATTAAAAAATTTAAGAGGTATATATTTTTGTATTCCCGTTGATTTATATGACTCAAGTAGAAAATAAACGAAGTGTCTTAAAATCGCAACTGTAAATACACTACTGAATAATTAAATACACTACTGAAAGCCTTAACAGAGTCTAAGATCTTTTTATAGTGCTTAAATAATCTTTCCGATATGAATTTATATACGTATCTACAGACTATTATACGCCGAAATTATTTTCGATCTTGCACCGCAATCACACAAGCCAAACTGAATTAATAATATCACAAATTAAGTTGATAAGTAATATCACAAATAGTAATCACAAATAGTAGTCATGAATTAATTTAATATTGATATTAATAAGATCTTAAAAAGATATAAAGTAGAAAGAGAGAGAGAGAGAGAGAGAAGGAGGGAGAGAGAGAGAGAGAGAGAGAGAGAGAATAATTTATTCCAATTTTGGTTGCATTTATAATTTTCTACATATGTAATTAGACAATTTCTCTATAATATGTTTTATAAGAATGCATGCTATTGTCAGTATATTATTGACTGTACGAATCTATATAATATTATAAATAATAAATAGAATTATTTAAATTATTTCAATTATTTTTAAATTATTACAATGAAACAATAAATCAAAAATATACGTATGTTATGAAAAGTTAAGCATTAATAGGATTTAACATATTTATGAAGTCAAGAATGTACACAATATATTTTAATTTCCTTTGCTTAAGTAATTTAGAATTCCTGCATCCTCTTTGTTAATTATTACAGAACGTGATATATTTTTTCCAAAACCGGACAAACTTTCTCAGTTTTTTATCTAATAGTGACTTTCCAAATAATTTAGGCAATTGAAACAAAGATGCGCAAATATACTAACTCTACGAGTTAGTATATTTTTAATTCTAATAGGTGCCAATCAACGACTTTTTTGAATCGGAAACGAATGCGAAAGTTTTTAACCATGCGAAACGATAAAGCCGTCAGCGAAAGCAGACACGTATGGGTTAAAAAATGACAAAATATGGCCTGGCGAGCTATGACGTGGATAATTTCTCCGTTTAATTTACGACGGTGAAAGGATCCGTAAAGTACGCTGATTCCTACGAATCGATCTGCCGGGTATCGATCGTGCGATCACGCTGCGCTCTCAATAGGCCCAGAAATCTAATTAGCAGTATATTATGGAGAAACGATCATCACCCGGTCGTATTCTTGTCATTAGATTTATTCTATTTCGTGCAAAGCATCCGCAATATATCAAGAGGCTTGCAAAATAAAACGGTAGAATTTCTAACCGCGGTTGGAGATAAAGATGAAAATAAATGTACAATTTATCCGACATCACCATTATTGTATATCAGTGCTCCGTGATGTCGAAAATATTTACAATTTAAATTAAAAATATTTCTTGATTCATAATGATTTTAATGAATAATAACATTAATTAAATGACTGTGAAAAGAAATATCTCTACGTTGATAGAAAAGTGATATCTCTCAAAATTAGAAACTTCGATAAAACGTTTTTAAAATTCTTTAATTGAAACAGTGTTTTAATTAGAATTATAGTGAATCTGTAATTTCTGCAATTTTAATTTCTTTCTCTTTTTATTAACTTTTAGGGTTGATTTCCTTTCTCAATATCTCAAAAGTGCTAAATTTTTCACTTATGTCACTTTTCTATCAATGTATTTTGCGTTTCTCAAATAAAATTTGACTTATAGAAACATGCACTATTATGTAATACTATTATATATTTGTGTATATGATAATATTAGTTCTATAGCATAAATCTAAGCTATAAATCTAAGCATAAATCTAAACTATTACTTGTCTATAATACATTATCAGATATGCATATTTATCGGACTCGTATTTATATTTGTAATTATTATATAACTTCCTCTCAGTGCTCCTGGAAATTAAATAGTTCGGCATATTGTATTTTTAACAGTCGAATCGATTTTTAAACGCAATTTCTCAATCTGTTTGCCAGATTCTGGCGAAGAAGACCAGGTTATATACATAACGTTTACTAACATTCGCATTCGATGCAACAGGTGCAGCCTCGACGCATCCTTCGGGCCTCCATGCCCGAAATTTGCATTACTAGTATTTCATCGCGCCTTCATGTCGACTTGCGTGAAAAAAATCAGCCCTGTCAATCATTGAAAACATGAACGGAAAAAAGAGAAAGTATTTATTAAGAATTTTATTTTCTCCAAATACCTTATTTTTTCTGTCGAGAGCGACATTAAATTTCTCGATTTCGGCGCTTTCTAAAATTGCTAGAATAATAATAAGTCCTGCGAATTCTTTGGATTCATTGATAAAAGGAAAAGGACGCGTTCTTGCACACTCGTGCTTTTCTCAGATATTTTCTTGGAGGGCACAAAATGGCACAATCGAATGCAGCAACTATATGGTACGATTTTTGTCAATGTTTATCGCGAACGATAAAATCAGAATAACTAAATGGAAATGATTGATTTGCCGACAGACACGTCTGATTTATTCAATACCGAAGTCTTCGGACTCCAATTAGTATATTTAGAGCATCTCGTTGTTGCTACTCTTTTTCTCTTTCTCCTTCTTTCTATTGCAAGAGGAAAATCGATTTTTGACCGTTCCTGAAAAAGCAACGCTGTATTGAATTAAAAAGACCTATGAGACATATCGATCTGCGCAAAGCGAACAAATCTGAAATCTTGTTGGGTCCAGACTTAAAGTTCGTGTCTCTTTCTTTGCAATTTTAATGAGACGCATTCCTATCCCGGACTTACACTGCGAATAAATTGGATATTTCTGAATTAATATTTTACCCATTACATCCTTGATTTGACTATCTAATGATTTTTTTGTCATCAGTCTCTGAAAACTAGATATCCTAAAACTGCTGACACATTTTTAATTATAACTATATTTATAGTTTTACGTCGTATTTAAAAAATTAGTTAACTTTTTCGCAATTTTATTTAATTATAAAATGTTATTATATTTTTCTTATTCTAAAAATGGTAGTAAATACATAAATTTATTCAAAAATCGACTGCGACGTTTATTTTATATATTATGTTTTATGTCTTAGTCACTCTGTAAGCCTTATGCATTATATAATTCTGATTTCGCTGACTGTAATGTGGAAAATTTTATTATATGTATGTATATATGTTTTATAAATGCTACATTGGCTTATATTTTAGACAAATGTTGCTAAATTAAAATTAATTCTATTAAAACCTATAAACTCATGAGAATATACAAATCATTTAGTACTTCAACGGCCTGCAGTAATATATTACAGCATATACCGTGAAAATCAAACCGGTAACTTGAGAATATCTTTAAATAATCGGTCACTCTCTCTCATAAAATTTTTTATCGAACGAAATACTTTATTATCTTCTGAAGTTTCCTACTAATCTCTCTCTCTCTCTTTGTTATAAAATGTTTTTAAAAATTATATTTTATCATACTACTAATGAAACTTTTTACTTACAATTAGTAATAATAAACAAATATTAACACAACAAAAATTATGGCATTTTCAGTCTCAAGTAATCTATATATATAAGTTAACTAAATGATTGCATCTGGAACATTTGTGTACAAAAGACGATAAAAATAAATGTCCGCATCGCTGATGCACAGTAACGCTCAGAACATTTCCTCGCCAGGAAATTACAGAAGGCGCGGAGGATCGTCTCACAGAAAAGTTTTTGGCAGAAAGTTTTCTCGAGTTGATTCGCGGAAAACGCGTCGCTTTTCACATTGCGTTTACCTGAAGCGAGACCCATGTCGTTAAAGTTTCACGGCAGAGTCCGGTCGAGGAAACGCGTCGAATCGTGCAGCTTCGTCCTGGGGAAAAATTCCACCAGCCCTGGTAAAACTCGACGACCCATGTCGAACGTCTATTGCGTAAAACTTTCACCCCAAACAATGTCGGCGCATTTTTAGGCCTTATGGGCCATTCTTATACTGCTGCTATAAATCCTTCAATCCGATGAAAAAGCGATGTATCGCTCAGTCAAGTTCCTTTGCGTGACCCAGAGAGAAACGATTATTCAGGATAAAATGAAAAAGTTTTTCCTTCCAAGAAATGAATTGTTTTGCCTAGAAGACCTGAGCAGTCTGTGGTAGGCACACATTATAACAAGGTATAAAAATGATTATTATATTTGAATAAAATCGAATAACATAATGACATATTGTTGATAATAAAGTGCAATTTGTATTAATTCTACTGACTATAAATTTTTTTGCCTTTGTATGTTTATAAATTGAAAAGCTTACTGCAACAGACTAACTTACGTTTTGTAAAAACGGAGAAAAGATTTTTTTCGTTAACTTTAGAATTTATTACTTTATTTTTTCCGTCTTTACAAAATGTGGATTAGTTCATTGTTGCAGTAAGCTCTTATAATTATATATAATAATAATAATAAACAGAGAATAAGTTACTCTTTTTCCAGTAATCTTTATAAATTTGATATTTATTTTTGTTATTATTTCTAATTCAAATGGAAATTCGATATAAGGAATAATGTAGCTACACAAACGTAATTTGTAAAACACAATTATGTTTAGAATTTATATGGTAATTATCGAATATATCTACAAAAATCAATATATGCTCCAAAATGTATAACATAATTTTCACACTGCAGATTCGAGTGTCGCTAGATATGGATATCTACAAAAATGCTTTATACATGAAAGCAGTCTGTTGTAGAAATAAGTTAGTAAGTTTCAACAAGGGAGTTAAGTGTAATTAAGGTTAACGTGTATTTATCCACTTTGCAGCGGATGAAAGCTAAACAGACGGCCCTCTATATGTTCAAGATATGATCAATTTTATAGTGCTTTCTGTCTAATTGAACGTTGGCATTAATTGTATGAAAGTCGATGGACACGTCCAACATGATCTTTATAAAATAATCTCGCGATTTAATTATGACTGTGACACATTTTATATAACTTGCTGACATTTTTCTTTTATTGAATTTCATGACCAAGCAGATGCGATAGTCAAAAACGGAAAATGACATTGATAAAAGTAACATATATTTATACGCGACATCTTATTAAAATTTATTAGGACATTCAAGTGCTAATGTTTTGAATTCCTTTATAAGTGGTATAAATTAAGATTACCGTGAAATAGATGCACATAAATTTAGTAGTTGAGTTTAACACTTACGCCCATGATAGATATGTATAAAGTATCTTTGTATGAAAAAATTTTATATACAATAAAGTAAGTGTATAATTTCCATACGGTAATAAATGTAAGATATGTAATAACTTTAGATAAAACTGGACGTTGCAATGGACCGAGAAACGAAATTTTTTGCCGGAGACGAATGCCGTTAGATGCGCTTCGGTTACCGTTGCAATCATACACTTTTGTACGCGATGGCAGAAGCTGGTTCTCGAGATTTTTGCGGAAAAGAAACGATGACGAATGGAAGAGCTATCGTTCGGCAGAGATATTAAAGACGTATCCGCGTGTGAAACGGTTCGACGCTTAGATTTCCGCGTTATTCTCATAGATCAAGCGTGGAGTCAGCTTTCTAATCGGCTCCCATTATTTCCGGTGATCATGATTTACACGCAATGCCGCATCGATGGGCGAGTACACCGAATGCAGTGTATCCCGAGATAAATGAGACTTCGCTCAAGAAGCCCCGTGTGTTTTTCACTTTGCAATCTTCGACCGGCGACGATATCTCGCGACTAACATTTGAGTTCGCTCGCGTATGCAAATGGTAAGTATGATCGATGGTGGCCACTAAAGGATTCATGCGGCAGAAACAGACACTGTACAATTTTCATTGCGCTGTCATATAGAGTCGGGTCGTTTGGTACATGTGTACTTAAACCGTGTGTCATTATCACGAATCTACGAGAAACAACTGACAGACTGATGTGTCCCAAATTGCATTTGCGCATTATGCAAATTTCGCTGGACCAATTTACTCGGTGGAGAAGAAACGGAATTCTTACTTCAGGAAAGAGTTGGAATCGTACGATTTTATCATTACTACACAGAGAAAAAGATTTCTTTAAATCTAACAAATTTTATTAAATCCAAAAAACCATATTCATTGGAATAGTCCAATCAAATCGATGTTTAAAGTAAGAAATGTTTAACTTTTAAGACTGTTTAACTTTTTATAAATAATACATATCTTGTCCTTAAATAATACATTCTTTACCTAAAACTAAATATTTTCTTTAAAAAATATTTTGTTTTATGGAATAATATTTAATGTAATTAAAGAAAATGTTATTTCATCGAAAAATTGCTCCAAATAATCGTGTTTTTTCTGTCAAACAATGGTTTTAATGCAATAAAACTAAAAAATTGATATTAAATAAAATGTTTTATTTAAAATTAAATTGTTTCAACGAAGTAAATGTAAGTCAAACAAATAGAAATCAGAATGTAAAGAAATTTTTTTCTCTGTATATTTAGGCATCCTATATATTATAATAATTCAAACAAAATTATTTTCAGATCTATATCATAGCTAAATTGTTAGATATTTCAATAAAGCCGTTCTTTCCGTGAAAAGTAAAATTAGCGTTTACAATTGGTTTTGGTTATATACCGAGCATTAACCGAACATTAACCGAACATTTAATTAAAATTATTTCATAAAAGCTTTAGTAACTATCTGGAGACACGATAGTGTCTACCGATAATGTCACCGGCGCTAAGCGAAGCGTAGCGATCATTTAGACTTCGTTATTATTATCAGATTTTGTTCTTAAAAACGCTGTTTCGTATAATATTCGCGTGAGAATAGAATTTCCAGTCCCGAAGGTATCGTGGCCCTCGCGTTTGGACGGTTTAAAAGTATCGTCATCCTTTTGCGAGAGCTACGTGACGCGACGTCACGACGTTGTCGTATCGGTGATACGAGGCAGGCTGTCGTGAAGGACGGTCGTCGTCGATATCTTCATTTGAGACGAGTCATTTAATGGCGCGACGCTTCTCGCCGGTCTCGCAACGAGCGAGCGAGAGAGGGAGGTAGCACGAGAGCTTCTCTCGCACCCTATTTTCGAGACTCGTAAAATCCGCCGTTCTCGTATATCCGACCGATCCGTCTCCCGATTTATACTGCCACGTCGCCCGTCACCACCGCCGTTGACGACGCTGACGCTGACGCATGACGCCGCGCGCCTCTCTCCGCCATATCTCTATCCCCGCTCTCTTTCCCGCTCTTTCTTTCGCTTTAAGCGGCTCTAATAAATTAGCCGTAGAAAAAGACAGCAGCGTGACAGATGCCCGATGGCTGCCATAAAGGAGCTACTGGCGACGCTCGCGGGTGGTGGCGAGCGCACATCAAAGCGCATCTGTGCGGCCTCATGCCGATCCATACCGGCATACCCGTAGTTTTATGTTTACCGAGTGATTTGTTGCTCCTCGCCTGACGAGTGTGTCGCGAGAAGCGACGCTCATCGTCAAGAGGAAACGCGCCGAAATAAATGCGCCGTTCTTATAATAGAGAGAAAGACTCAGTTTCAATTTTTCTTTAATAAACACACTTTAATAAATCAGACTAAATAATATTCACAACTCTGAAGTTACATTCGACCTATTGGGAATATTCAAAGCATGGTGGATGCGACGCACACGACTATGCTCCGTCGCTGTGCCAGGCTTCGCTATATTTCATTGTCAGTCAAATCAATGATGAGAAATGATGAACATACACTGTTAGAAATGTGATCACGAGCTTCCTTTGTATGTAAATGCTCGTGGTTATGAACGAAATTAAAAGTAATGAATAATTTAACTGAAAATTAAGTTACAGTACACGAAGAGAATCTTGTCTTAGAATTTATCCTGAAAATATGACAATTGTGGGACAACATTATATTTCGAAGAATTTTAATGTAAATCTCTCTTTCATTAATAACCTACAATAAAATATAAAATAAGTTTGATCAATTTTACTGAAGTGCATGGTAAAAATCTTTAAAATATTGTATTGTACCATAATTACCTATATTTTCAGGGTAAATTTTAAAAGAAAATTCTCTCCGTGTAGTTACTTAAATGTAATGAACGTGTACATTAAATTTATGAAAAATACATTAAATTTCAAATACATATACACAACTATATTGTGTATATTGTACATATACACAAATATACTTTTTAGTTATGAATACATTAAATTTAATGTAACGTCATGAAATTAAGTTCAAATTGTGTAAATTAAAAGTATATTAAACTTCATGAAATTTTTAAGAGTGTATCTACGTATTAATTTGTTATTAAAATACTAGTGAAATTTAATTAATGTATAATTAATTATTAAGACATTTGTAATGTCTAATTTTTTCTTTGCCCTTCAGTAAACAAAGTTTTACATTAATGCTGCCCGACTGGATGCGGTTTGACTAAGGTGCAGATCGTGCGAGAGAGCGGACTCTCCGACTTAAATGTAGCGCGCGCCTTCCCGGTGATTTTAATTGGCTGTAAATAAGGAACTAAATTACACCAAGGCGCGATCACGGGTACATGGGAGAGGTTGGAATCCGTGTCGTGTCGCGCACTCGACGCCGAAGTGGTGGTGACGGTTGTGAGTATCAATGCTGAAACGTCGCGTCGGTCTGTTATTATCGCGCATTATGCATTGTTAGAACGCATTAATAATGTATCAGGATTGCCAGTGGTGCTACATTGTCGCACCAAATATATTTTCCAACACACGCTTCAACGCGATTGACGTATCGAATCGCTTCGTATTAAATGTATTAAAATCATAGCACCAAAGCCTAAAGGTATCGCTCTCTTACTTCAAGACTGAAAAAAATTAAATTTTTCTCAGGAAAGGGTAAACTATTTTTCAACTTGATAGAAAATTTTGAATCAAATAAGAGAAAGAATCCTATTTTCGATCGAAGCGGATCTTGGTAATATTCATTTGCGAATTTGCAAATACATTTGTCAATTCTCAATTTGAACCTAGAATGTGAACTTTTGAATTTCCCTTATTCCGCGTCGGCGTCTTATCAATTCGATTACCGAAGCATGTGGAAATATATTTATCACAATAACTGTAGTAATTAATGAATGAACTTCGTTTATCAAGGACATGTGTATAAACAATTATAAGTCTAGCAAATTAGATCGCTAAGAATAAAACAAATAAAAGAAAGAATCCTGAGAAAATTATTGACTAATTAAATAATATTGGCAAAAAATAGTATATTCTTAACATTATCAAATGTCATTTTTTGTTATTTTCATAATCCTTAAAAATTCGTTTTTTTTTAGTTATAATGACTGACAGTTCTTTAACCGCCTTTTTTAAGTTGACGATTTTGATGATTTTTTAATGAAGTTCAGGTTATTTAATAATGAATAGAATAATGCTCGAAGTAACATTTACTTATAACTAATTCATGATAATAACTATAGAAAGTCATGTTTTTTTAAATAATATAACAAAGAAGGGCTACGAGCCTAAAACAAATCATTTAATATAAATTTTGACTTACATAAGAAAATAAACAATAATATAAAACGTTTCGACCAGTATCAGGTCATTCTCAATGTTGACAAAAAATAAGTATTGTAATATAAAAATTAGAAATTATAATATTCGTTAACGTAATTAATAAATCCTATCTTAAGCTGTTCAACAAAAATGCAATCTAGGGCATGTCCAATTAGATAAATAAGATTCATAAAAGCGCCGAATATACGTCATTTTGTAAAATATCTTCCTATGAGATTTTAGTTAATGAGAAAAAATAAATGTAGTCAAATATAAAGTAGTCATATTATAAAAGCAGTGAAAAGATATCTGGAGCAACCATTTGAAGAAAGTCAAATTATTAAAAGGCGTGAAATACTCGTATGTGTTAATCTTATGCGTATGACCAGACAATAATGTCATGTTTTTTTATTTGTGTCTCGAAGTAAAGGATCAGTGATATGTTCTTATCTTGTATGCGTAGCATACAATCGATATTACTTACTTCGATTTTATAATAAAATTAAATTCTAGACATGCTGATTCGTAAAGAAACGTTTCTTCTATCATTTTCTTCCTAGGCAATCTTCGAGATCTTTTTAATAAAGTAAAGCGCGTTAGTGTTACCTCTCGGCTCGAAAGTCCCATGCCGCGCGATACAAGTTGAAAGCAAACGTTATCCACTCCTTCGGCTTGAGGCTGCGAACGACTGCGTTGATCACCGGACGAGAATGCGCCGGTGCTCTCGCGTAAGAGTTGACAGGCCGCGCCACTCGAAAACGAACCACCGTTCGAGCACGCCGGCAGAGGCACGCTTAAGTGACTTTCGGTGTTTGGCCTTTGCACGCGGCGAGAGCCTTTTGCCTTCGCGACAAGTCCCGCGGCGCAGCCGGCTGCGGAAGAAGTAGATGGAAGTCGATGGTGGTGCGTTGCTTCTCTCTTTTTCTCTCTTTCTTTCCCCTCCCTTTCTCTTTCTCTCTCACTCCCTCTTTCTCTTTGCCCAAGTACTCCCTCCCTCCCACCCTCCTTCGCGGTCCGCATGCCACCCTCCGCGCGCCGCGCCGCGTACTACGTATAATTCAACGCTACCAGCAGATAGCTAAATCACAACGACAAACCGGCGGTAAATGCGCGAAACGAAACTCGCCGTCCGCAAGATATGCCACGAACTAGAAAGCTACCAGGTCGCGTTTACGTGCTCGCGTTTCGTGTTTATTATTCTCTCGGAGTTTGAACAGAATTTAAAGAGCTGGATTTTAAAACCTTAAGGAAGATTTAAGATTTAAAAATAGCGCAACAGAGAGACACGATACGCACACAGGAAATATTACGTGAAATGTAGTGCCATCTAGTAGTCGCTAGCAGCTCTTGCAGCGAGCGAGGGAATACTCAGTCAACAGTTATAGTTCGTCGAAGAGAGTCGTGTGAAGTATCCAGACAGGTTGCCTCGTATTCTCTAGTCTATTTGCCAAACTAGACAGTTCGTTATTCCTGTCAGTCTCTCGAGCGACAGAAACAAAAAAATGGAAATAAAATTTTCAAGTAAAAGAGATTACGATACATAATAAATTAAAAGAGAGTACGAATATATATAATTTGCATAAAAATCTTAAAAATTTAAAAATTATACAAAAATTAAATATTTCGGTAAAAAAACAGGAACAAAAAGCTTTATGTAAAAGATGCCACAAAGTTTGCGTGATTAAAATACCCGGACACGCCGCCAGTAATGCGCGAGACAAGACTCGTTCAGGCGAGGTTTAGGAGTGATGGAAAGGAGTACAACTAAGAGCGCGCAGTTGTGGGAAGAGGGAAGAAGGCGGAGGGGGCTGGCCAGTCGCGGGGGCGGCGGAGATGAGGGAGGAGGCGGCGAGCCGCCGCACGTCGGTGGCTTTCGCGAGATGAACTTCACAGACGAGTAGACGCACGATCAGCACGCACGCACACCGCCACTAACGATAAGTCGCCGCATCCGACGGTTCTTGGTCACCCTCCTTCCTTGGATGGAAGCATCTTTTGAGGATGATCGCGTTTGACATTTGCCCCGAAACCTCACGCGTTGTTCAGAGAACTGAAATCTGAACATTTTAACGTCCGGCAACTCGCAACCAGACTCTACTAATGCACGCAACGTCGACTGGACAAGAGTCGGAACTTTCCTCGACAATCTACTTTTTGACGAAAAATATTTTAAAGAGAAAGGAATAATTGAGTCTTTCGTGAGGTTACTGTAGAGATGAATCACATAAGAATAGGTAAAATACTTGAAAGGTTTAATATTTTTACTTATATTGTTTTACTTATATTGTTTATACAACATAATGTTTATAAATAAGGCGATTTATGTTTAATATTGTAATACAATTTCTTCGAAGCAATTGGCGGATAAACTTTTTCTCCAAACAGAAAGAATAAGTTTCAATCAACCTAACGTGCTTATTATATCTTTTCATGAAGCTGCGTGTGAAATAAAATTATACATTCACGAAGACCGTATGAATATATAAAAACTGTATTTTAATGAGGTTTTAAACGCATTAAGCAAAGGGAAGAATCCATGCAGATGTGAACGTGACATGTAATAGCAAGCTTTAGCAAGAAGCAACATAGAAGACTTGAGAGACTGAAGAGCTTACTTCTCAAACATTTTAAATCCGTACTTTAAAAAAACGGAGACGTTACACGTTACAAAGCTTTCTGTAGCTTACTTTTTAACCATTTCAAACGCAAAGCAGTCCTGCTTGATCTCCATTTCTCAAACGCCTAAAACGGTACGCATGTTTCTTGAACTCGTTCAGTATTTTCACTCATAGTCCGAGTTCATGCGGAGCAGTTAAGTAATTAACAGTTGATAAGAGAGACAAGCAATGTCGCAAACCCTCGTTGAAAAGTCTCACCGATGTCTTCTTGCTAAAGAAAGATCTACCTACCCCTGCAATGGTAGAGAAGCAGTTTTATCGAGAAAGAGGGTGGAAGGCGAAAGAGAGAGGAAAGAGAGAGAGAGAGAGAGAGAGAGAGAGAGAGTGTGTGAAGAGGGGGGAGCGAAGGAACGCGTAGCCAAAACCCGTAAACGTGAACCCCTACAGGGAGTCCGAGTAAAATGCCTCGCGCGTAAAGTACTCCCCACGCACGAACGCACACAGACGCACTGTCACGTATAAGATGTGCTTGAGAATTTTTAGAAAGGATTATTTAAAAGAAACAATGGTTAAATTTAATCAAATTTTTTTATTTTATTTATATATTGATTTATATGTTAATATATATTTGGGAGATAATATAGATGAGATACTATTTGAAAAAAAATATATCAAATACATCATCATCAAATGATTCAGAATTTTAAATGTGTAACAAATAAAATCTTTCAAAAAAATCTTATCTCTTGATTTGCACGTGGAATAACTTGAAGAAATTTTAAATATTCAAAACTTTTTTAAACATCAAAAGAATTTCTGTTCATTTCTTTGTCTGAATATTTGTTAAATCTTGACTATCGAGAAAGATATTACGGAGAAAGTTGAAAAGTATTTTTTATCATTCAATATATATCTATATATGAATAAAATTTTACTAATCTCTTGCTGCATATATATATGCAGCAAGAGATTAGTAAAATTCTACAAGAGTTGAAACGAGTGAAAAGATCGGCATGTTCATTCGTATTTTTATCTCGTTCGAGCGAACTCGGCGCAACTTTTCTAACACCTTGTACAGGAGCGCGTGCACGACACGCGTGTCGCAGGAACATCGATGGCACAGCCACGGCGGCGGTCGAGCTGTTCGGCCACGTATACGTATGTACAATCTAGATACTGTTTCGCGGCGAGGAGGCCCCGAAGGGGAAGTAAGCAGTATCTCTCGCACGCCCCTCCGTCTCTCCGGCGCGGCGCCCTCCTACGGGAGCGACCCACCACCACCCCGCCAACTCACTTCTCCAGAAGCCGTTAGGCGAAAGAGGGGCGCCGCGCGGGGGTGCGGAGAAGCGAGGGGGAGCCTTCTCCGTCCGTCCGTCTCGTCTCGACTCGTCTCGCGTGACGGCCTCGTCAGCCGTCAGCCAAGCTCCGTCCGGATCGATACGCCTGCCACCCTTACGACCCCAACTTCCTCCACCTTCTACTGCGAAAAGCAATGCACCTACCGCCCCCGCTCCCGCTTCCGCCACTTCCAACCCCATCCTTTTCCTTCTCCCTGCACCGACGCTCTCACCTTCTCCGCGCGAGAGCCTTCTCTCCCTTGTTGCTCTTCCTCCTCTCGCTCTGGCTGCTGCCTCCTGCCAGCGCGCGCTGAGTCTAGTTGAGTCGAGTTGAGCCACCGGCCGGGTCAGAAGACGTCTGCTGCCCGGGCGAGCGACAGCTACCCCCCCGTCCACCCCCGGGGACCGGTCCCTCCTCACCGTCCCGAACCCCCCGGGTTCGGCCACCCAAACACCCCCATTTTACCACCCTCTCCTCCTCGTCCACCTTCGACCAACCGAGCACCCACCGCCTTCACCCCGTAACCCCCCGCGGCCGTCCTCCACGACTCCATTCTACCGCGACGTGCCGCGAGATGGACAGCCTCGCCTCCACGTCGAATCCGCACTACACACATACACACACATACATAGTATGAAGGCGTACTCGTCTATACGCGCACACATCCGTGTGTGTATCGCGGACTCCGTCTCGTATTCCGTTTCGGTGTTGGTGAACCGCTACCGACGTTCTCTACGACTACCTTCCTCCTTCCCCTCTCCTCGTTTACCCCTTGTCGTTTCCCTTCCTACGAACGCGCGTATCTCGAGTCCGCACTTTTCGCGAGTACTCTCTTGGTATCGAGCGGACTCTCTCTCTCTCTCTCTCTCTCTCTCTCTCTCTCTCTCTCTCTCTCTCTCTTCTCTCTCTCCTCTCTCTCTCTCTCTCTTTTTCCGACGCAATGCTGCCGGAAACCATCGCTGCGTCATCGGTGCCGCGGCCCGGATGGACAATGGGTTCAATGGACTATTACGATCGTCTACTTTTCGTGGCCCGAGACGTCGTTGACGCACCACGTTTCTTCGCGTTACCTTTTTTAGGACTCGCGTAAATGCACGGCTCACGAATCACCGTTCTTTCGCGAGTGGCAAACGATCGAGAATATATATATCCGGTTTAATTTTTCTTTACGTCACTTTCTATTGCTTTTGCACCTACCGGGTCGCCGATAGAAATTGGATCACTCGTCGAGAAGCTACACGTACACACATAAAAACATATATAATATTTACGGGATATCTAATTTTCACTAAAGCAAAGTATACTGTATACTATTATCTTCATTTAATATGCAAGAGCTTGCTCGAAAGATGTTAAATGTTTTTCATATTTTAAACAAGTGTAAATAGATATAAAAGTTTTAAATAAGTGTAAAATGCTATATCGGATCAAAGCGGATCTTTGTGTTCAATAATATTTTTCTATTTTAAACAATTTTTAATTCAAACAAATTAAATTGATACAAATTAAATTGATACAAGCGACTTAACATTATTGATGTTAATATTAAGTATTTTTAAAATGCTGTGAATAATTATTGCGAAATGCTATCTCTCTCTCTTAACCGAATATATTTTATATACAATTTTATTTTCCGTAAAGAAATATTTCTCATTAAGAAATAGATTTATTAAGTCTCTCTCTTTTAATTAAAAATTGAATATGATACGTGTATTTGTCGAACGTGACAAAGAAATAAGAAACGATATAGTATAATTAGCTTAAATGTAACACGGAATATTGTATTTCAGGATAGAATTCTGTTTAAGTAAAGTTTAAATCATACAATATTATATTTTAACCACACATGCAAATTAAGCTACACTGCTTGTGTATTAAATCCATATCTCAATTAAAGTCTTTGCTTTCGATCAGTACCTAATAGGGTAACATTTAACGATCATGAACCTTCTATGCGCTTCTTTCCTTCCCTTTAATACCAAGCACGTGAAGATTTCATAAAGTGCAGCTGGTAATGAAAGTATTAAATTCACATTTGCAACTGAGTCTACTTTTGATACCCCGGAATATTATAATTCTTCATTAAACGTGCGCTTCCGCATTTTTATTACGCAGTATCATTTATGCTCAGTGAACCACTATTATTTCCAGATACGATCTATTTCCATACCTGTACTTGCGTTAATGTTTAAGTAATGCTCGAGGCGCACATCGCACGGCGAATATAACTCGACAATGGAGGGGAAGAGGGAAGTTAAAAGTGGGGAACACACAGCGCGGAGGTAAATTCTTTCTTTTACCGCCAATATACGAACGTTGAGAAAAATGCGGAAAAGCAGCATATGGGTCAAAGGAATAGGTAACGACTGAAAGAAGAGATGAGAGTTGATTGGGAGCACTCTAATATTCGTATAGTAAACGTGCGCCAGCGATATAATTGTTATTTTACTCTGTAAGTAATAACCGAAGCAACATTGCCTTCATTTACGTAAGCAATCGGTTTGGTTAAATAAAATCGTAAACATGTCGAACGTATGAAACGTGAACGCATAACACTGTTATTGATATGTCTATAAGCCTTTACCTTCGTTGAATAAAATTATAAACACACAGTGTATCGCGCGTACACGAAATGGTATTTTATATTCAGTTTATGTATCATAAACAGTACGATTGATTGTCCGATATGTCGGATAGGAAAGACAAATAAAACGTTAGCGAAGTTCATTTCAATGCCTCGTGATTTCAAAGCGGGAAAATTGTGGATGGAAAATATTTGCGAAAATGTAAAGGTGAATAGACTTTCCGCGATCCGTACGTTAAGCAAATGCGATTATTACCGCGAGCTCATAATCGCGCGCTGGCGTTTCTCGAGACAATGTATGCGACGATGCCAGCTCCTCGCCAGAAGTAATTAAAATTATTCCAACTTTTTCTTCTCTTTTTTTCCTTTTTCTCTTGTAATATTGAAACCGCATCGTTAGGAGGCACGATTTCCTACCTTCGATTTCTTTCCTGTCGAGCACCTCTTCTATGCAAAGACAAAGATCCCCGATAATGAATCATTAGTAGTCGAGAGTCAATCGAAGATTAATTAATCGTTCGGATTCGAGAGCCAATTAAAGTTTCCTCGACAACAAACCCAGCCGGTCGCAGCTACTGGACGGTATAATGCGCCCCCGTATAGATTCTCGCTTGTGTTTCTCACTTCATTCCTTCGTTTCCGGTTCGCGTTCGCGCGAATTCATAATGACGCCGAGCTTAATACCGGCAATTAAGATCCTTCGATCTTCAACTCCCAATATCTTCGATGAAGATTTGCGTTTATGATCTGTGCATCAATGCAAAAGACTTTTTATTTTATCGATTTTATGCTGGAGCATCCGCGATTTATTAAATACGTCAATTACAGCAGAACTAAACTAGTCGATAATTTTATAATACACGATTTATACACTGAGAGAAAAGTGTTTGTGACTATAATTGCATGAAATAACTATATAGATATAGAAGCTCCATTTTTATAGCTACCATTGCTATAATGTTTAGTAATAATAATATTTATAGCTCTATCAAAAAATATATAGTTGACACCGAAAATGACTATAAATTATAGTTCAATTAGAAAAATTGCAACCATTTTTTTCTCTCAATGTACTAATTACTCATTTCTTTAATTATTTAAGATCGATTATCGTAAAGAGCACGATCGAGCCGGCTGAAAGATGCTGAAAGAACACTCAAAAAAGTGATCTTGCAGGTACAGCGAAAATTATCTAAGTACAAAAAATAGCTGGAATAGATCAATTTCTAGCAAGTATTGCGATATTGGATATGTATTGCATCTAATCATATAGATGACAGAGATAGAATTTAGATTTGTGCTATAAATTCTATGTGTATGATAATTGATACATAATTTTCTATCAGATACAAAAAATAGCTATAATTCTAGCTGGAGCAGCAAAATATTTTTTTGCGTGAACACGCATTCTGCCAAACTTGCCAAACTTGTGCTTCGTTCCTCACGCAAGAGCGAACGGCAAGATTAAGGATTTGCCTTGACTACTTTTCCAGGTGTGCGAAATATAGTAATAAAAAAAGAAAATTTTATACCACGGATAACTGGCAATGAGTTTTAGCCGCGAGTTTGAAAGAGAGAGGAGAGGACGCAATGCGACGAAGCGAGACGGCGAGAGGGACGGTCACGCGTGGCGTCTCGAAAAGAGAGAAGCGGCGCGAAGAGTGGAGAACATATTTGGCACGCTGACAGTTCGGCGCACTTGTCGCTCTTCCTGCCAGAGAGCAAGGTGGCGGCGGCGATGGTAGCGAGGAGAGGAGGTAGGTCACAAACGGGGTACGCGGGACAGGAGGTGGCGATGGCGCGGACACGGCCGGCGATTGACAGTGACGCGGGGCGACGTTGCGCGCTTAGCTAGCGCACGTGTAAGCGTGTCCGAGGCGTGTAACGATGACGATCGCGCAGACACCGCCAATCAATCAGCTCATTACACCAATTCAATCGACGTCGTCGTCGACCCTGACGTCGTCGGTCGACCGCTCGATAATCGCCGCGTCGCGCTTGCCTCTTCTCGTACTCCCGCCGCGCCGGTGATTCTCCTCGTTGCTTTTCCCCTCGAATTTGTCACCGATCATCGTGCTATGCGTACAAACCAAGGACTGTGAAACTTGTAACCAACTTACGCATGTACGCACACGGAAAAAACAGTTTACCGATATCTATATTTAAAGTTTTTACTAGATATAAATTTGAAAATTTTATTGGACTATCAAAATAATTATGTAGGATTCTCAAGCATGATGAGCAATGCCGCAAAAAGTTTTGATATTCTAATAATTAGCGTCCTACATAATTATTTTGATAATTCAACACAATTATTTTCAGATCTATGTGTGGCATAGTTCTGTGCAATTCATGCAGTTTTTCATCTATATTATTTTTAAATGATCAAATGTGTACTCATTCCAAGCTTTTTCGAATCTGTTGCTCATCATAACGGTATATTTATCGTGAGTAAAAAAAATCGATCATTGAGTACTTGCATTTTACATTGATTTTTACCTTTGAATATTAATGGAAAATATTCTTATTACAGTCTAGATTAAACGCATCCACCAGTCCCATATGAAAGCGTATTTATTTTGATGTAGAAGAAAGCAAGAAAAAAACGGAGAGAGAAAGTGACATACGAACGCCGATTTTTGCTGGTAATCGGCTGTGCCTCGTTCACCAGTGGTATTCCAAAAGTTGAGCAACCAAGTCCTGCTAAGATTAATAGCGCTCCTAGTCTTGAGATATAACCGATCGATCTGCGTTCCACGCCGACGCGCACGTCTAAATCTAATATTGTTTAAAAGTACCGCCAGCGCGGCGCAGCAATAAATACCTATCACCCGCGTTCGGTAATTAATAACCGTACCGTCCGCATTCAAAAGCCACCGAGTGCCGTACAGGTTCGAAACACGGTCGAAACCGGGGAGAGGTCAGCCGGAACGCCCGTGTGATCCTCCGTAGCTGGGTATCCACTTCTTCTCTCTCTTTCTCTCTCTCGCTCTCTCTCTTCTTTTTTTCCTTTCCCCGCCATGACATACGCTGAAAATTATTGCCGTCGTCCGCGCTGTCCCATCGCCCTCCTACCCGGCCCCGCCAACCCTTCCCCTCCCCTTCTCACCAACCTTCTTGCGCCCCGTGGACGAGTCGGAGGCGATCCCGGCCTCCCGCGATACGGCACTGACGCCATCGTAGAGATGGGTGCCAGAGCTATCTAAGGGGTGATTTCTAATTTATGAGACTGGGGCGATGTGATGAACAGACGTCATAAAGCATGTCGCGCCCCGCGTCTGCAGCCTGCCATACGCCCTTCCTCCCCCTTTCCGTCCTCCCTCCAGTCACCCTCTAGCCTCCCTGTCTCCTGATGCCAACGGTGCTCCTCGCCCTCGACCATCCCTGTTATCGCTGTGCCTCCGAGTTCACCCCGCTCCCCTTCGGTCTCCCGGACCCTCGGCCCTAGCGGCCCTCTTCTACCTTCCAGTGAAACCTTCCTTCCAACGACCGACACCCCCGTTCCGTGATTTGTGGCCTCTCGAATTCTCCTCGCGAGCTCTTCTCCTTCGCGAAACTTGAATTCCCTCCTCCACCGTTTCTCGCCTCTTCCACCGTCCGCCTCTCTTCGTCAACGTTTACGATCGGACGTACATCCGGGGACTCGACCGAATCCTTTCCATCAAATGAATTCTTTTTTCTTACCTCAGACGAACAAGCCATAGATTCTCTTCCGGTGACAGCAGTTTGATGAAGTGATAATATGTGGTGAGATTTCGAGGCAAATACTTCCGCGATTTTTGTACGCAATTAATCAAGCTTTGCTTGACGTATACGATTGATGTATAAGTTACGAATGATATTGCAATATTTAATATATCAACTTAATACAAAACCTATCAAAATAATATAATAATTCTCTCGAGTAGATTGCAATTGACAGATGACATCTTACAAAACTAATATTTTTATTGCTATTATTGTTCATAATTTCTTATTATTATAATATCTAGTTGAAAATAGTATTTCCGACCATAAACATTTCTTTTTAGAAAAAAAAACACAATTGTACGATAATTCTATGATAACTTGATTAATAGCTAATTGTTCATTAGACTTAATTAAGTTTTCTTTAAAAATAACTAAACGGCTAGAATAATCGAGCATTCAATCCAGATCGTCAGCATTTGTGATGAGAGCGAAAAAAGTATCTCGTGCCAGATACTTTTTTATGTCTCATTGCAAAAGCTTCTATTTTTCAAGAATAATACTTTTTCAGTAACCGTCAGACGTCGCGCCAATTTTTATCTTAATTTCTTGCTGATGGGACATATTTGCTGAATGACCTTAATACCCGCGTCTGGATATACCGGTGTATCATTGTCCATCATAATTGACCTATGATCAAGTGCTACTCAATCTTGTATATCAATAATCAGTAAGAAATGTCTCGCAGACATTTCCATATCTTGCGCGATAACTATTTTTCCTTCGTTCAAAAGAGATTTGAACCGGATACGAGTATATTAAATTATCTGTACATGATATTATTGTTTAAGAAAGCACGGCGTCGCAAACTTTTATGAAGTAAAAATATCAATTCGACACGCTTGATGGAAGATACTTACTTATTCATAGCAGCACACGTGGCTATTAATAGAATAAAAGCGCCGTGTACACGTGTACAATTACACTGTATCGCGATGTAATCGTTTTAAACAACATACCATATATTATTAGGCTTAACTATTGAAATTAGCATAAAGATAACATGTAACATTATAATTTACGTTATACTAAATATATTTCCTATACATATTCCTGTACATATTTCTTTTTATATTATATTCGTTGATATTCTTCAAAATTATCTGTGCTGAATATATATTTATAGTTAGCATAGAGCTAAATCCATCGCAGACAAGACCGTAGAGTGTCCTATTATTGTAAAAGGTTGCATGCATTATTTCGCGAACGATCATTGCTGACTGCCATCTAGACAGACCGCCAATAATACTCGTTCTTGATTAACAACTAACGTGGAGCCAATTTGAGAAAAATCGAAGCCAGACACAGCAACAAGATATAAGCAGTAAATTGTCATAGTTTTAGATCGAACTGAAATCTAAAACCTTATATAATATATGTTATACTGCTTGTTTATATCGAAAAAAATAGTATAATTGACAAGTTTTATTTACTATTTTAAACAATTTATTTAAAAATCTATTTATTATTCCTCGAAACATTAAATCAATCGGTATATTAAATGTATTTTTTCTCCACATCTGTGTCTAAAGAAAATATATAATAAATATTTATTGAAATTTTAATATTTAAAGTTCCTGTATTGTTCAGTTTCTGTATTTTAAGGAACGTGCCGTCTGCATTCATCGATCTGTCGGCGAAAATAGAAATACACACACACACACAACAAAGTTGTTTATACATATGATTTAGTGTCGACATGTATTAGTCTATGATACACACACATAATGTATAAACATACACAGAACTATTTTTTTTTATAAAAAAAGTTCTGAAATATTGCAATCTTATTTACGAAAATCTCATATATAATTAACATTTCTTGCATGACCATCCTTTGTCTTCATAATTATATGTTATACAACTTCTATATCTATAAGAAATTTGTTGCATGTTAACAGATGTTTGTAGATAAATATTGAGTCATGCCAGACATTCACATACATCCTCGCACAGAAAATCGCGTATAACAGGCGAAGTGAGTAAATGTGGAACATTCTTTTTATGACTCAGTTCTCGAGAAGAATAATTTCGAATATGCATTGCGTACGCACATTAAGCTATGCAAAAGCTATTTATCATCGTTTAATCAGATATAGATATGATTTAATGTTGAATATCCTTGTTGTTCACATTCAATTGACGCCTACGTATTGCATAAGCGAGCAAGAGTCCTATTTCACGTTTAATCCATATGAGGACGCGAATCGATAGATGCACGGCGCCGAGAAGTCGAATAAGAAACGGAAACGACGTAAGAGCAGAGCGGTGCACGCTGACGTCGTCGAAGTCACGGCGCCGCACCTGGCGCGACTTTATGCCCACGAAAATCTGCCGAGTAATCGACTCTAACATGGCTGTAACATCGTGCAAATTGTCGTGCTATACCGTGCGCCGGTGCCGGCCACTTGAGACGCGATGAAACGATCACGATCAGATCGGGCAGGCAGGCAGGCAGGCAGGCAGGCAGGCAAGCAGGCAGGCAGGCAGGCAGGCAGGCAGGCAAGCAAGCAAGCAAGCAAGCAAGCAAGCAAGCAAGCAAGCAAGCAAGCAAACAGGTATCATCGAGGCAGGTAGTCGTCGGCATGACGGTGGGGTAAGAGGAGCCAGGCGGGAAGTACGGGAAGATGTTCCCGGGGGGGGAAGGGGGGGTGAGGAAATGGTTTGAAACGTGCGGCGCGGCCCACGGAACCTTTGTGAAAAATCGTGTTATAACCCTAATTTAATTTTATGGCCGGCATTACGGCGGATTGTGTTGTATATCGGGGCCCGGGCATAATGGCCGTATATGGCCGCGTATAATAATGGTGAAAGAGTGAGTGAGAAAGCAGAAGGGGAGGGGAAGTGCGAACGGATGGATAGACAGGAGAAAGAAAGAGAGAGAGAGTGAGTGACGACGAGAAAGGGGGTAGGAAAGGGGGCTAATAATCAGTTGTAACGCGAACCGTCGTAAACCGCAAAACAACGAGAATCGAAAGAGGGTGTAGAAGAGAGAGAAAAAGGAAACGCGCGAGTGTTGACAGCGGCGGCGGCGGCGGCGGCGGCGGCGGCG
>NW_017257195.1:266818-289767 GCF_001594055.1 Mycetomoellerius zeteki
CAGCGGAGGATAAGGGGAATTGTATGTTTATATTTAAGGGGTTGATGGAGGAGAAAGTATCATTATCTCAAAAATAGATGAAGGATGATGGGACTTTTTCGTTCGCTTCGCTCCCTGAGTCCTCGTTTTGAATCGTGATCCCCTTCAATAGCCGTCAAACGTGACCACTTGGCGCCACTAATCGTAAAGCTCTCCCGCCAATCAAGCCGCAACTCGTCATGTTCGGTACACCAACTTCCATCTCTCTTTCTCGCGAGCTGCGTATAAATAATAATTATACATCTCAAACACGGGACTTGAGCAAGTAGACCACTTTTTTCCATTCATTTTTCTCTTTTATACCTCGGCGCATGTAATAAACTATCTGTTTTCCTCTTGTTGTTTCTCTCGATTTTGTCTTTTATTCAATTCACGTAAACGGTCTCTTCAGAATCTTTTTTATTATATTAATTGTCAATTTATTATTAATAACTAATCGTCAATTTGTTACTAATACCTAATTTGTTATTAATAACTTGTTAAATTCTTATATTTACGTTATTATTATGTTTTATAATTTATTCAACGTATTAACTCTCTTTTCAACGATAGACAATTATTAGCTCTTTAATAAAGAAATGAAAATTCAATTTAAGGAGAAATTTATATTTTATAGGAATGATTAAATGAAATTCATAATATCACGAATAAAGAAAAAGAATGTAACCTGTATTTATTATTTATGCTGCGCAGTTTCTTTCAACCATACTTTTCTATATCCTATTATATCAATTACATCGTTTTACTTTAATATTTCCATCATTATTTTTACATTTTATAATCAACATTCTATAGCACGAAACGTTAATCTGTATTTTTTCAATTTAATTTGTTCTCATATTCAAAGAGACACTAAGGACATTTAAGACCCGGAATATATGAGATAAATTTTATGCTTTACTCTTTACTCTCTCTGTCGCAACGCGAGAAGGCGACCAGCACGTTCTTGCGAACTCTCGATTTCCAACGCATCGATCGCGGCGACCGTGAAAACGACCAACAAACTGGCCGTTTCGTGAGTTCGGATTTTAATATATACAGAATGTGAAATTATCAATAAATATAAATGGATAGGCTATAAAAGATTAGAATAAAATTGGCGCGTTATAAAGATAAATATACAATTAATAATCTTTACTGCGTTTCTTGTTAGATAAGTGAAATATATCATATAACTTTGCAATGTTTTTCATCCTTTTTTAATTTATGCTTGTATGAGAGAAATAAATGCATATTAAAAGAATTATCAATTTATATAAATAGATAATATGAAAGGATTTTGGAATTATGCCAGGCAGAATTATTATCAAATTTGATGTACACATATTCTATGTATATTTAATATAATTTTCACAGATCCATCGCTCCAAATTAAAATGGAAGATAATTTGTCACTCGCCAATAATACGTTGATCTGTAAAATGCAAATATATTCAATTACGGCAACGCTCAAAATGATTATCTAATATTTCGAAAATAATTGTTCCGCATGTATATTATAATAAGTTAGTTTTGCAAGTAACAGAATAAAATAACAATTAAATTGCTTATTTTGTTTACTTCACTAACGCTTGATGCCTCTAGGATGCTTCCTTTCCCTCTTCTCTCGTTACTTCATTGCTTCTTTGTGACATTAACGCTCACTCGCGAAAACACGGTTAATTACGATCGCGCGCATACTAATTACATCAGAATACGACGATCGCGCGGCACTTTCCACGGCGTTTCCGACGTTAATCGTGGATGACGTGTGTTTCAGTACACCGCCACAGAATAATAACATCAAAAGATACGATGTCGCAGAAAGATACGAGCCGCATGACATTCACAATGTCTCACAAATTAGTGCAACGGTCGAATAACGAAGGATTTTGTCACCAATATATGCCAAATTTGTACTGTACTACTGTTGATTGAAAAACAGATACAGATAAATATTAGGAGGAAGTATTTACTAATTCTGATAGCGTTATGACGGCCTTATCGCTCTAATTTCTATTTTAAATAGATAAATAACGTACAAAATAAGTTATAATATCAGATTCGATAAAGCTATGATACAAATTATTAGTTACAATCGTTACGTAATTTCTGGTTTTAATAAATTAATAATCAAATAATTTTAATAATTTCTCAATGATTGCTAATTCTAGAAGTAATAAGAAGAATGAGCACATTCGACATATTTCAGTATACCGTTAAAGACATGCCTGTCAATTCATTACCGTCGAAATATTTAAAGGTGAATTCAGACCAAGCTAGAAGAATGATCGATTCTTCTTCTTCTTCTTCTTCTTCTTTAAAATTTCTTAGCACTAGGTCGCTAACAAGTAAATCCAAGTATAACTTTCCGATTTTATTTCAAACTTAGTATTAAATGTATATATATATATATAGAATTATAAAAAATATTTTACTCTTCCCATTTTTACCCATAAGCGGTTTTAAGGGTAGTTGTTAATTACCCTTTCAATTTTCATCCTTTTCTAAACAGAATAATAATATCTAACGAACAATTGAATACAAAAAAATAGGATTTTTTTGGAAAAAGGCGAAATGACTATTTAAATAAAATTTTCATATCCGAAAATAAAAGGTGTTAAAGTTAAATTTTAACATATTTACTCTTAAATTTTTACTTTGTTAAATTTTAACTTCTTACTACTATAAAAAATAAATTTTATGTAATATTATTATTATATTAAAAGAGCCTGTTTACTTCAATAATGTATGTAATCAGCAATCTAAAAATTTACAAAATTCATTGACAAGTAATTTAAGAATTACATAATTCGACATAATACCGGATCGGAATTTATCTATGAACAGTTAAAAAAAAGTTGGTCCATATTACTTGCCAACCTCTATCGGAAAGTCTTCGTCGATGACCTTCCAGCAGCAGACCAAGAGCATCCTTTCGTCGGGAGAAGGAAACCGTATTGCCATGAAATTACTATAATACGTTGCTCGTATCGGCGGCAGGAGAAGAGAGCTGCGTATATTCCGTTATTATTATTGATCGGTTCGAAACGATATTAAAGTGGCTAGGGGGACTACTCTCTCTATGTTTACGCCAGTTCGTCCGAAAAACCATGAAATTACTGATAATCGGCATAAGCGGCCATGCGGCAACAACGCGTCTTCAACAATAACCCTTAGCGCTGTAATCACCCTTCTCTCCTTCCCTCTCCGTATAATTCTATATACGCGTGAATGTTCACTTCCTGCCTTTCTCTGCCCTCTTAATTCTGATCTAATATAGTTAGGGATTCCAAATTGTTTATTTTTACACCTGTGTTTGAAACACATGTTTTTAAAATTTTAATTTCTTTAGAACAATTGAAGGCTGATATATTGTAACTTCTTCGTTTGTGGTTGCATTGATTTTGCATTTGTGCAAACTTTGATTTTCGAAACTCGATTAGATCAAAGTAATAAAGCTTATATGACATGATAATATATGTCTATATTTTTGTGATAAAATATACATTTATACGTCTCTATTCGAGCTCGGAAAGAATGATTTTGCTGAAAAGTATCTAAAATTTTAATTAGATTCAGATCTGAAAATAATTTTGTTGGACCATCAAAATAATTATGTAAAACTCAAGCTGGTTATTAGAATGTCAATCAATTCTTTGCAACATTATCTATCATGCTCGAATGTCCTACATAATTATTTTGATGGTCCAACAAAATTATTTTCAGATCTGAATCTAGCTAAATTTTTAGATACCTCAATAAAATCGTTCTTTTCGTAAGGAGAAATAATATCATCGCACATCATTACGATACTAAGTTTCGCTTATTGACAAGTTAGTTTTATTAATGTAATTTTTATTTGTATATCACGATGCTTTTTTTTACTTCTCTTAATCGATTTTGATATTGTGATTGCATCCATGGAAAGAACGAATATGTTAATATAAATTATAAGAAAATAAGTTACGTCTTGAAATGTATTTTCTTAATTTTTAAAATCACATAATTATTTAATCACGATTCAAGACTAATGTGTTTACGGCAAATGCAAATTTCATTATTGTAGATACATGAAATAAATGTCTTTTTTTATTTTTTATGAAAACCCGAACATTAGAATGCTTTTCTTCGTATTTAGGTAACACCGTAATTATTTTGTAATTTTTCTTTCTTTGACTGTTATATATAGATTTCTTCCGACCTTTGTTATTGTGTTTTGCATTTTGAGATGCTGTCCTAGAATGCATGATGAATAAAACTATCTATCTATCTATCTATCTATTTATCTATCTATCTATCTATCTATTTTGAAAGTAGAAAAAATAAAGAGCGCCTTTTATCCTACGGTCAATACAGATCGACGTATCATAGCACGATCATAATTCCTTTTGATTTTGCTACTTCGTAATGTTCACTCAGTACAAAAGCAGCGTCATATCACGCGTCGGATTCTTACGAGTGGTCTCTTTTTCCTCGCTCACGAGGGAGCGACTCAGGGAAAATAAGGTGAGGGGGAAAAAGTGGTGCGGACGCCACACGAGAGGAGAGCAAGGATACGTCGTCGTGCGTGTACACGCGTATTCCCGCGAGCGAACAAGGCGGCAGGCCGAGTGTAGGCAGGAGTTCGACTTCGGCTGCCGGATAAAAACGTCAATTAAAGTGTTTTATTTGATCCTTCGTTAGAACGTTGAAATGGAATTTTGATTTATAGCTGCACTGCTCTGTCTCTCTCTCTCTCTCTCTCTCCCCCCCCCCTCTTTCTCTGCTCCGGGTCTGCGTATATACGAGAGCGGAGAGTGCGTCCGCGCGCATACGCGTAAATAAAATAAATAGGAGGCTATAATTAGTCGGCGGGTACCGGCTAGCCACTCCGCCGCGATCGGTATACACGACCGGTTTTGTGGGCTCGGTTAAGTTCGACAAACAAATTCCATGATTCGTTTTACGCCGATCCTCAGAAAATTCGGACTAAGCGAGAAGCTCAACTATTATAGTCCGTATTTATAGTCGTTTCTCAAATCACATCTCAAAAGCATATCAGGCGAGATACTCAGAATGGAATCTTATTTCTTGAAACACGAACGATACAATAGTCATGTCTTGATTAGAAATTAATTGAAACTGTATTCATTTGAGACGCGGAATTTGAGACTCATGTGAAACTTGTCTTGAGATATAAGATGTCGATTAAAGCTATATTTTTCACCTGTTTGAAAGTAACCTTTTTGAAATCAAGTTACTGACACGTCAATATTGACACATGTACAATAATATAAAAATGGAACAAGTTAATATATTTGCACAAAAAAAGAATTTCACTTTACTTGAAAAAAAGTTTTTATTGGAATGCATATTAGAGCATAAAAATGTAATAGAAAATAAGAAAACAGATGATACATCTGTTAAAAGCAAACAAGAAGTGTGGAAGAAAATCACGACTACTTTTAATGCTAGCACCCTTATTAATGAAAAAATAATAAAAATTTAAGTTAAAATTATGTATTTATTTATAGCTTATTTGGTTTTTATTATTCATTACGTAATTGTATATTAATATTTCTATATATATTTTTATATAAATAATTAATTTTCTGTACACGTAGGCCACAGATAAGCAACTGCAACGTTTATGGACAAGTTTAAAACTGCGACAAAGAAGCGAGTTAGTAAAAGAGCGTCAACACCGTATGGCAACGGGCGGAGGAGAAGCAATAACAGATACTCAAGTAGATCCTCTAATTGAAAATATAAACCCTCATCTCATATATGAAATTTCATCTGTAAATGATTCCGATAATACTAATAAACGTAAGAATATGTGTACAGAAAATTAATTAATTAATAATATAAATATACAGTTACATAATAAGTAAATTAATAAATAAATAATTAAATAAATAAATAAATAATATAAATAAATAAACAAACAAATGAATAAATAAATAATATAAATAAATAAATAATATTTAACCATATAATATTTAACTAATACTTAATAATATTTAACTATTATTCTCTCTCTCTAATTATTATTAAATAAATAAAGAATTAAATTATTATTAAATAAATAAATAAATAAATAATTTTTAGCTATTACATTTTAATTATTGAAAATTTTCTATTATTATATTACAGCTAACGATATAATATTGGAAATAAAAGACGTAGGTTCGGAAGAAATTCAAGAAGTGCATGTGCAAGAAATACGCAAGAAAGAAACACATGGTATTACAATTTTACTTTTTATCTTTCGTTATTATTAATGTTAATTTATTTTTCTGATAAATAGATAAAATTGAACTTGTTGAAAACCAAGAAAAACTGGATCCGCGGAAGAAAGAATTATCCAGGCAAAAATCATCATACGAAAATTTTAAAAGAAAACTTGTACAAGATGAAGCTGAATATAGAAAAAAGAGAGAATTACAGACAATAGATTTGGAAAAATTGCTATATGAAGAAAAAATTAAAGTCGAAAGAGAAAAATATAGAGAAGCAAGAGCAGACATAGCTGAATTAGAATTAGAAAATTTTCAAAAACAAAAATTAAATTTTTAATATATTAATATATTATAAATTGTTATTGTTCTTAATGTATTTAGTATTACATATTATTCAGTATTATTGTTCAGTGTTATCTTTAATATTTTCGTTCATGTATTTTTTTCATATAATAATTGTTAAATAAATATTATTTAAAAAAATAATATTAATTTAATTAAAATTAATAATTAATTAATAATAATAAAATTTATAATAATAATAAATAACCTAATAATACATACAATATCAATATATTATATACATACATATATGTAGATTATAATATCTACTCTAATATCAATATTATATCATTTTTCCTTCTGAAGTCATCCCCGGATCACACCTACGTAACACGTAATTTTTCTCGACTCAAGAATTAGCCGATACAAATTTGAAGGTTCATTAATACGTATTACGAGATCTTGTTTCAAAACTCGACTATTGAATCGTGAAAAAGAATATTCAAGTTATATCTCGAGACAAATTTCATTTGAGTTCCTCACTTGAATCGTAATTACGAATGTGAAGTAAATCAACTCTCAAGATTCGTCTATTGAACTATTCCATGACTCAAGATTAGTTTCAGCTGAGTTTCTTAGCAGAAACACGACTATAAATATGGGCATTATGCCTGACACTCGACCCGTGGAGGTACCGAATCGAATCTTGGACCAAATACTCTTGATTTTGTTGAACCGCTGTTTTTCTTGATCAAAGGCTGCAAGACAAAATCTCTGTAGATTTCTCTTAATTGTTTGAAAGCAATAACACAGATAATGGAGAATGCATTTAAGATATTAATTAATAACAGAAAGAGTTATTAATCATCACAAGTATAATTTACGCTATAACAGATAATGGAAGTGACCTAAATTCTAAAATTTTTTAATTGCAACTTTAATTATATTTATATACAATTTAATTCCAGGTAATTGAATAAAAATATATGTTTTCAGAAGATACAAATACAGGGATTTAAAAATTTTCTATTTTTAATGCTCTTTGATTTTTAATAGAATATATGCACAAAAAATGTTAGACTTTGGGCTGTTTAATGCCATAATTACAGAATTTTACACAATCCGAAGTCTGAAACTTTTTTTATGCGTATACAGATAGATATATTATATTTATCTATACAGATTTCGTTTAAATTTAAATTTCTAAGATTAGGCAATATATAGAAATATTTACTAATTTTATATTATACGCGAGCATCATTTATTATATTACTTCGTATTACATAAACTTTTCAACAGCTGTTACTGAGAAGTTGTCAACAAAGAGAGCAAGAAAGAGAAATTTGTGAATATCGATCATTATGAAAGACAACGCGGACGCGGGAAATCGATCGTCCTGTGCGTAAATTTTGCATCACCGAGGCGTCCCGTCCCCGTGGAATTCTTGCGCGCGTCCGTCGCGCATCGATCGATTTATTATCGCGCGAAACGGCGCGCATTCAGGAGAACCGAGGCCGGCGAAATAACACGCGCGGCGCGAGCGAATGACCGAGTTAAGTGAAGAAGAGTCGCACCAGCCGTCCCGCCAGCCGGCCTGCCCGAATGTTATTGTTTATTGTGGCCGAACGACAGCTTGATTTATCATGCGAGCCGGTCACATCCATGTGTGAAATAGTGGCATAATCCCGTTGATTTGTGGCGACCATTGTTCGCATCGGCACTCCGCTGAAGGTATTTTTTCTCCGTTTTTTTTTGTTGTTGTTTTTGTTGTCCTTTTTGCTTTATTTCGGATTATTGTCTCTTTCGCGTTGTTCCAATGATTTCCGTTTTTCGCTCGTCGCTTCACGCGAGATGCGTTTAAAGGTCGCATTTAATTGAATGCGGTCGATTGCGGCTGAAATTTCGACCCCGCCAGTCAAGATCTTTCTGCCAAATAAACTTAAGTCCGTGTTATTACGCATTGGGGACTGAGGATTGCCAATTGAAGATTAGAATTCGACCAGTCAGATAATTTTAATTTTAATCCGTTTCGTTTTGATTAGCTGAATGCTAATCTTTAATTCGCAATCTTCATTTTCCAAAGCGTAATGAGACACGGACTTTAGAGATCATGTATATTTGCGGAAAATTTTGTTGGAATAAAATGGACTAAATCTTTTTTTATTAAATTGCGTATGGGGAAACATCTTATCTCGTTTATTAAACGCAAAATGTGCACTGACGAATATCTGTGTTTCCTTCTCTTTCTTTCTCTCTCTTTTTCTCGTAAGAGATTTAATGTCATTGAATATAATAATAAATTATCAGAATCATCACTTTGTGCATTGATAATCACAGTATTATGTTGAATCTCCGCAAAATATCATCTTGATCTCAGACCTTTGAAATTCAAAATGTCAGCGCCGTCATAAAGAATGTTCTCGTCGACTTTCTTAAATTGATATACTTCATCAAAAGCTTTTTAGGAATTATAAGAGAAGCAGTTCAGATAAAGCAATTAATTTTTCTAATCATTTTTACAAATAAAATTTTCACAAACTAACAATATTTTTATGACCGTTCGGGGATCGTTTTACTTATTTTCATATTTTTTCATATGTATTTTTTTTTCATAGAAACCGAAAATTATTATATATAATAATGATGCTATACTCACGGAAAAATATAAGGTTCATCGAAATAAAGAATAATATCCTCGTTCACATCGCCATCATTACGAAATCACTGAAAACTAATTGAGAGAGTTGGATTAACAACTTTCAATTATATTATAGTTGTTAAGTGATTAAGCATGACTGACAGTAATTTTGAAACGATGTGAATAAGAATTTTATTTTTCATTTTTTTAAAGTACCAAATTTTCCTTGAGTGTAACGTCATTATTATGATAATTTTCGGCTTCCATGAAGAAAAACACATAAGAAAATATAGAAATAAAACGATTCCTAAACATCGCGAAAAAGTGAAAGTTCCTTTCTCTTATTATTTCTTAATAAACTTATTATTTTTTATGTGAATAAAATAATTGTTTCGAATTATTTTTCTCTCTTTCTCTTCTCTCTTCCTTTTTCTCTCAAGGTTATGTATATGTGAATATTTATTTTAATGATATATCTTAAATTTATTTACAAATAACAATTTCATATAGATATGTTAATTATATTTCCTTAAACGGCCAAGTTTGTTACAAATAATGATTTATTTAAAATTTTGCGTTTATTTTACTCGTTATCTTATTCTATTCATGTGCGAAAGAGGAAGGTCTAACCGATTTGGACACGGCAGATTGACGGCGCTGGAAATTTCAGAGACGCGAGCTACGAAATAAGTAGATTGCACGTGGGGCCTGATTCCGTCGTTTTACGAGATGCTAAACGTGAGAGCGTTTCCCCGCCGACAGATGCTTTCCGATTTTTGCCGTCAGAGATTTTCCTTCGATTTTTTTTTCACCAGGCATCGCATTCCCAGACACCATGATCGCAGTAGCGATGCTTAATTTTCCAATTAGCATTCGACGTACTGATAAATTGTCGGGATAACGTGATAATGATAGAGCGATGTCGAATAAAAGGAAGTACGTCATTATTCCTCAATGATAGATGCCGGACATTATCGTCGCTGAGATCTCGGCCGAGAATTTTCCCTGATACGTGAAATGCGTATGTCGTGCATGAAGTGCGTTTTCGAGGCATTTATGACGCGTGTCGAAATCGATTCGACAATTATGAAGTCTCTCGCCAGCCACCGTGCGCTTTCAGCCGTTATTTTTACCAGTGCTAGTTTTCTCCGTATACCTTTTTTCCTTTTCGCGTGCGAGAATGCGAGTGGCACGCGGAAAATAATATGCGAGTAAGATCGCTCGCGATTAACGCTTTCACGGCCGAGGAAGTTTTATAAAGATAACGTGTCCGGTTTCACGATGACGTGAGGGGGAGTCAATAAACGTGGTGAATGTAGGCGTAGCAGCAAACAAATTTATTGCGCGAAAGATATATAATCATCGCGTATTTATCACTGTTGTGTGTTTGAACGCTCAGTTCTCTTTACGATGCCGAAAATGTTGAAACTCACTCGAGAATATGTGCGTCGAGAAAAAAAAAGATTCGCTACGCAATAATATTTCTCGACATCGCGCGTTCAAGGTGTCAGTGATTATTTGTGGAAATGTATAGGAAGCTAAAAAAATCCATCCCTTTTTTCGTAACATTGAGTCCGCGTAACATATCACTCTCTTACTTCAAAAGTGACACAATTCAAAAAATCCCAGAAAAGTGGAAAAATTATTTTACAATTTAACAGAAAATTATTGACTAATGAAATAATATTAGTAAAAAAAACATATTCTTAATTAATTAATATGAGCAAAAAATATATTCTTAATATGATCAAATGTTAATTTTGTCATTTTTGTTTCACAATTCTTAAAAAATTACTTTTTCGAGTCATTTGACGATGTTGATAATCTTTTTAAAACTCTTTTTGAATTGAGCCGATTTTGACGATTTTTTCGAAGTTAAATTAATTCACTTTTAATGATCGATTAACTAACGTTTACTTAACTCATTAATAGTAACGACTCAAAAATTACGTTTGAGTTGTCACTTTTGAAGCAAGGGAACGATATGTACTTATAATTGAATTCTCTATGGGTACCATAGAGACTCGAGAGATTCGAAAGTAAATGTTGTTTTAAATAACAATCGATATCCTAAATTCGGAGTACGCCGCTAAAATGGTACACGAACGGCGAGCCGAAAAAGCCCGGGTGGCAGGCAACCCCGTGGGTCTCTCCCGTATAGCCTCTCGGTAAATATCTTGTTCTCTCGTAGGTAAGTAGCCGCGTGGTCATCAATAAGCCGACCTACTATGCCTCTTACGCGGACGAGTATTATGGCGCGAAACGGCGGGCGGTCCCTTCCGTTTGACGAGAGCCATTCATCCTCATCCACCTACGACGATACCCACACATCTGAACGGCAGTAACATGCACGCGCGCACGCGTGTTCTTCCATTGTGCATCCATCTATCACGTGTCAGAAGTAACGCGGCTTAGGTGGGTCGATCGGGGCCGAAGGTAGAGGCCCCTGTATATATCCTTGAAGAGCGAAGTCGCACTGGTAAACTCGTCGATCAGACCTGTCGCTAAATGCGCGGGGAAACGCTCGCGGATAAGCAAATGTGAGTAAACAACGGTAGATTTATGACAGCTGCCGAAGTACGATCTCGCGATTAGATTGGCCTTGTGACAGCTTTTATCGAATTGAACATATTACTTTATTTTATTTTTGGACATGGCTTATAAACCATCTTATAAGCCTTACGAGACCATTAAGACATCCAACAGTACGTTTTAATGATATAACCATGTAATATAACAATTTAATAATTAATTTTCATAATCAAATATATTATTATTAAGATTACGATTATTTAATTTTAGTTTTTAAATTTAGTTTCTAGTTTAATTTAAATTTAGTTACTACGTCAATTACCAAAGAAAAATATATAAAGTATCTTTTCTTAAAGTTCTTAAAAGTCTGATGTATAGATAATTAAAGAGACGATTTTTATGTGTAATTTATAAAAATATATGATACTAGGAGATCAATTCTGATAAAATTCTATTTCACATGATTTCAATTTCAATTTTCATTTGATATTCATGTCTAATTCGTGTCTCTGCGAATGTAGCAAAACGCATAATGTCGCGCTGCGTTAACGGGATATTCAATCCTTAGCTCCCGACGTTGTCCCTGACGCGGAAGGGCCTCTAGTGGCAGGAAACTCAGGGCCCTTTGGCGATGACCTGCCAACGGCTCGCGCATTAGCTCGACAGATAGCGGTGCCTAATCGGGCCTCATAAATTACCAAATTAATATCCCGCGTTGCCGACGCCAGGCTATCCGTCAGGTGTCAGCCACGGTGCAGATAGCAGCCGCCTCCACCTACCACTCTCCGTCTCCCTATACCATCCTCTAACGTCATCTTCCGCGCTTGTTACTGACGGACGGACATTCTCTTAACGAACGCCCGCGTGGAGAACGACGACGTGACGACGCCGCGAGAAGTGTGAAAATACTTTTGACCGATAACAGAGGTAATCATTTGATTGCAATTACATATTGTAGAGAGAATTATATATATTTTATATATATAAGTATTTAAATATTTAGTCTTTGCATAAAAAATAAAAATACTATAATGACCTTGGAATCGTTACTGTTATTACGATAAAAATACAAATTTAGAATTGATTTTAATTTTTTTAACTAAAGCAAGTTTAAGTAAATATGATTGCAATCTTTAATTAAAATTTTCTGCAAATAATATTAGTGTCTCGTATATGATGTTTCACTTTCATTATGTTATATAGAAATTTTTATCAGTGATATTTAAGCGATACTTATCAGTGACCTTTATTTCCAGCTTCTCCGAAAATTAATATTTATAATATTAAAATTGTTTGGATTGAGTGAAGTATTATTCGACGAAAATGACTCAACGGCGAATAAGCGAGCTCACGTCACATTGGCTCGAAATTAACGACGGGAGTAGCTCTGTACCGGACCGCGAAGGCTTAAAGGTTTCTATCAATCTTAAGTTGCCGACGACAGGCCATCCGTCCAAAGCCAGCAACACACTGAAGTAGCCATCTCTCCATCTACTGCTTTCTATACCACGCTCCAACGTCATCTTCCGCCTCTGCCGGTGACGTTCCAAGTTCTCCGAGTGAGCGTTCTCCGCTACACGCATATTACGGCACACCACCGGTGTATGAAAGCTCCGCCGAAGTTGCGCGGTGAAAAAACGAAGAGAAAGAAAATTGCCGACTCTCACCGTTTCCAATGCATCGCGCACTCCGACATGCGAAAGATGACGGACAAATTACTCTTTCATTAATGACTCGACCTAATACTCGATACGAAGCCGAGCGGCATTAACAAAAGGTGCTTAAAGGCGCCCGTCAATCTCGAGTCGCGAACATCCGAACATCCATCAGCTTTCAGACACACGCTGCGGTTTCTATGTATCACAGAGCTGCTGTCTTCCTACGAGCGCGCTCTCACATTTTCTACGACCAGATCAATATCCACGATACAACAATATACTCAATCATATCTTTTCTCATACATTCTCGTATCGGTGATTTAGTTTCGGAATATCAGTTTCAAGAAAAGCTTGACCGATTATAAATTAATCCATCAGCAATACTTCTACCTTCATATTGCTCCTGTCATTGTGTGATATCGAATAGTTCTTCTCTCCCTAATTAACACCACTAATCGATTTCAATTTTATTTCGCGACACAAGTATGCGATAAAAATAACATTTTTATCTGGAGAACGCGAGTCTTAACTCTGCCGGCGATATTTTTTTCATGCTGTAGTATTCTTCTCGACTGTCCAACGATATTTAACCCTTTGCTGCACGGTGTTGCATATATGCAACACCTTTTTCTCTTTCGTTTTTGGTTCTCAAACTCCACTCTTAAGGTTTCTGCACATGCAATAAATTGTTATATGATCCTCAGATACTACTTTAATAACAAGTCAGGTACAGAAGCTTTTATTTTGCAACTTGAATTAGTTATAAACAAATTGAGCGCAAAAAATCCTACTTTTTTAAGAAAAAAATTGTTCCTGAAAAATTTTCATTAATAACCTATGCCAAAAAGTATGTATATATATATTTTGAGGGTCGCTGATTATGAAAATGAAGTCAGATTTTCAAAATTCAGGATGACGGATCCAACATGGCGGACCAAAAATTAAAAAAAATGTTTTATTTGCTTTGAGAATTGATGTATTGGGGTTTTTCTGATGTGTATTGGGGTTTTTCTGTATACCGATTTTCGAGGTAAATAAAACATTTTTCAAATTTTGGTCCATATTCGATCCGCCATATTGAATTTTGCAAAACTGACTCCAGATTTGCAATCGGCGACCCAAAAAACTCCTGTATACCAATTTTAAGGCAAATAAAGTATTTTTTTTAAATTTTGGTCCGCCATATTAGATCTGCCATATTAAATTTTGCTAAACTGACACCAGATTCGTAATCAGCGACTCAAAAAACCCTTAGGTACGAAGTTTCAGAAAATTTAATTGCAACGAATAATTCGTGCATCAAAGGGTTAAGCTACATGTATCTGCCCCGCGCAGCGAACGAAAAGTGCTTAAAGCATGCGTCAATCTTGAGTTACGATTGATAGAAAAAGCATCGCGGGCGACCAGGAAAGACACTCGCTCATGTACGTATATATGTGAACCGACGTGAGGGGACCACCCAGGGTGTCCCGGTGTCCTACACAAACTAACGGCGCTCGCAGGTATGCGAGCGGGAATACGTTGTCTCGTCAACTCGCATCCAGCTCCCGCTCCTTCCGCCTCCTCCGCCTTATCCGTTCCGTTGGAGTCGCCCACGCATCACGTATAAATGCATAGAAGGCAAGCGCGATAGAAAGGTACCTGCGTATCCGCAGGTTATTATGTCGCTATTCCGTGACGTTTAGGATGTTAGCTCTAGCTGCAGGTAAATCTTGAGATGGGACAGCTTAGGGCAGTTGTAATGCATCTAACTTGTTGTGACGCACGTATTTGGTTGACCTTCTATAGTTCAAATCTTGAACAGGTTGTAAATTATTTTTTATTGAGCATGCAACCTCAAAGATTAATCGTGAGTAGTAGAGAAACTTATTATTTTAAGCTCTCTATTAACCCTTACAACATACGATGATTTTCCGGTCTTTTACTACACGCAATGAGTCTTTCGTATCCCGAGTTAATTCCCATCACTTTTATGAATATACAAAAATTGTTAAGTGATTCTTATATACATTTTAACATCTTTACAAATTTGTAAGGTTATCTATTTAAAAAAAAATTGTATCAAAAAAATTGTATGTCATAATTAATTACTTGATGCTCCTACTATTTCAATGAAAAGAAATACGCACAGTACATGAACCAATCGCGTGTACTAAAGATTAAAATAAAATTTTATGTGATATATTTTGAACATTATCTCTATTTGCGTGCGATTTTTTATACCGCATTGACGTATGGTATGCCTGCGCCATTTATCATTGAAGGCTTTTACTTATGATAATGACAATGCAAATTGACGATAATTAATTTTGTATATATACCAGATATAATTGGAAGATGCAGGTCATCATATTGAATTATTACATCTGTCGTTGCCGCAAGTGACATTTTTAAATTATTCAAAGTACTATATATATATAATATGTATGTCGTTATAAACCGTTGGCTGCAATTTAATTTAACGATGTGATTATCATCTAATTCCGCCCCATGTTTCTAACGATGATTGTACTAAATTTTGCAATTAATCGATAATTCTATAGGACTGATGAATGTTTTAAGTAACAAAAAGCTTATTTTGTGAGAATCGTTTATTCCTCTTATAAGTCACCATTTCAACATATTGACGTTGAACAATGCGATTTCTCAATCTGATTTACATAGCTTTTATTCTTAATTATTTTTAATAACTTTCGCGATATACATTCAAAGGAAAACATATAGTGGTGGCAACTATAAAAGTGATAATTACACAAATTTAATAATAGAATTAATGCGTATCTAAATTAAAATACATATAGTTGAATAAGCTATTTTAAAGTTATAATAATTATTAAATAGTTTATTTAACTATGTGTACTATAATTCTACATATAAAACTTGTATAGCAGTCATTTTTACAGTTGCTACAACTCTTTCTCTAAATGTATCCCTTGACTACTTAGCATATAAATTTGATCATAACGTCAATGATATCTTAATAAAAGAACGAATGCGTCGACTCTATTACTCTGTTTTCAAAATATCCACGCCTAACTTCAACCTCTTGCGTGAGATACAATCATATATCCACCGATGAAGGTTGCCGTGACGGAGTGGCGGCGCATTGTGGCGAGGAAGTAGCTGAAGAAGGTGGGAGGCTAAAGTTGGTGGAGAACCGAAGAGCATCGACGCGGGAGAAGAAGAGATGCGCTGCAAAAGAAGGGGTAAAAACCGCTTACGAATTACGCGACGGGTAGCCAGCTACACAAACCGGCTCCGGGCTACCTCTATGCGACACGGCTGCCAATTAGCGGACTGACATCGACCTGACTGACCACCGTGCACTGTCGACCAGTCGTTTCTTCGGTTCCTTCTTCGAGGTTTCGCGTTCTACCACCACCACACCATCATCATCACCATCTTTTCCTTCTTTTTCTCTTTCTTCTCTTCCTTTTTTTATTCCAATCGTCAGGCCCAGCATACTTTTTTGTTGTTCTTTTCGTGTCCTTTTCAATTTTTCTGTGTTTACGCCCTCGTCACTGCGCTGACGGATATGTAATCGTCGAGGTGTCGCAGCGCCTGTCGAGTCAAGGCTTTTTTCGTGCGTGCCATCGGACGTGCGCGGCCTCGAAATGCGGGGCCCGATTTATTGGTCCGCATTGAGAAAAATGTTTGGTTAAATTAATTGGAATTTTGATAGAAAATGGATAAATCTAAATTTTTCTAATTATAAATCTACTAGATTTCTAATTGAAATAACCAGAATTCTGATTGATACAATCAGAATCTTTATTTATTTTCAACCAGATATTTTGCTCAGAGTGGCAATATGTCTGGACAATGGACGTGCGTGCACTGAATAAATCTTTAAACGGTTTTGACTATTAAAACCTGTGTTAGTATTCATAGCGCTCTATTTTTCACCTCTTAGACTCAATTATGTACTTGACTTTTTCTCTATAGCGACAACGTGAAAAGTGAAAATTTTTTGTACATATATGTATGCACTGAGAAAAAGATACTTCAAAATTTATTTGTGAGATATTATGTTTACTTCACTGAAATAAATCCTTATTTAAATACGGCGAAATAAAATTTTATTCTTAGCAAATAAACCATCTATTTTATTCTTTTACAATTAATGAAATATATTTCTGTGAAATATATTTCATTAATTGTATATTTCATCATCACAGTCTTCGTTTATAACCAATAAATATTGAAAAAAATGTTACATGCAATTTTTTTGTGAATATTTCGAATTTTTTCTCAGTATATATATGTATATATATATCTCACTTTTCACATTTCAGCTCTAGAGAAAAAGTTACATGATCGATATTGTGATAGATGAAGACAACAGTTTAGTTGTAACATGGTAGATGGTGATAATCCTAACTTGAACTTACGTTGCAAAGCAACAGAATATATAGAACCTTCTACTTCTTCCGTTTTTTATTCGCCGAAGTATATTTTTGATACGAAAAACACGTACTGTTATAACGTTGCAGAATTTGTGACATTCTAACAAACTTATAAGTGCCTTGGTTACTTATAGGTGCTCGTTACAGCTTCCAGAAAAAAATGTTTATAATGTTTATATATTCTTTAAATTCGCCAATTAATGCAGCCTAAGTTGTACTGGCATCGAAAGTTACAAAGTTTAACATTTTAGAACCTTAGGCCGAAGTTGTTCCCTTAAGTATCTTCTTTTAAATATGCGCAAAATGCAAATCTCGGGTTGCTCGCTTGAATAAATTACAATGCGCATCCAGAGTTGCATTGCTTATACGAGAGAAGAATTCAATTAAAAGTCACCTTTCATTCCACTCCCGAATCAATGAGAGGTCCAATTGGCCTGGTCGAATAATCAGCACCGTGCGTAATTATCGGCCGTGCACGGCGCGCTTTGCGTCGCACGAAAATGCAATAAAAAACGATCGCACGTCTAATAAATTGTTTCCGGTACACAGAGCGCTCGCCCGACTAAAATCCACGATATCGGACTCGGATCGACGAGTTTCTCGGCGAAAGCGCGATACCTCGCGCCGGAAAAAATGGTAATGAAGAAGATACAACGACGGGCGTTTCGTTCAATCGATTCAATCCACCTCCAGAGCGCAGAAGTTATTTTAGAAACAATAACGACCCTCTGATTTCGCGAGAGCTCATAATAATTGTTTCCCTGCTCATTACGTCGCACGTGAGGTATTTACCCGACTCGATCGTGCAATCTCGCGCTGTAAAAAGGGGGAAATCGAGCGCGCACAATGGGCATAAATAAGCTTAATTCACATGAGGGACGTACTCGCGCCTTCGGCGCCGCGCCGTGCACCTTCCGGGACTGGCCGTCGAGACGCGGTTAAGTAATTGACCGTTACATGTGTAATTTACAATACGCTTACTGTTAGGTACACACGACTTCGACGCTCCGAGGAACTCCGGGACCTGGGACGCGCAGCAGTACGTTTAAACCGTTCCAATCGATGCCGCTTTCGTCGACGAAGTATGGGAGCTCGATTATGTATCGATATACGCGGTGTACATAGACAATAATTATTACGTACGTCAGCCGGCATTATTCGCGGCTTTCTAAAAGGCCAATGAAAAAGTGCGTAACCGTTAGGTACTTCTTTCTCCCTATCTCCCTTTCTCTCTCTTTCTCTTTTCCTTCCTCTTTTCTACCAAAGTTGATTTTTTCTTCTTCTCCAGTTTTTTTTCGATGCCGATGCAGCTGCACGCTTTTCAGTGGTGGGCTCGCGTCACGTCGCATTACGGAATGATATTTGCTAATTGAGCACGAAGATAAAACGACAACAGCGGCCGGCTAATAACCAGCCCTGCCGTCCCAGCTCTCTCCATCCCTTTCGTCCCTCTGCTCTTTTCCCTTCTCCCTCCTCACCCCTTCTCTTCTCTTTTTCTCTTTTGTACGCGCAGGCCGACTCCCGCGGGAACGAATAATCATACCGTTGAACCACATCACACCTAGCTGCGACACTTCGGGATACTATGGGGCTCCGTACCCGACTATCTCCGCGTTTTATCGGTTCGTTTCTTCGTGGTACACTCGCCCCCTAACTAGCTTCATGCATGAAAAGCGCGCGGTCCATGCTCAATTCGCAATGCGAACGCGCATTGCACATCTCGACAGTAGACTCAGAGAAACGCGAAAATTTCACACGCTAAATGCGTATCGTACACTGTTAAATCTGTAGTGTCAAATTTAACTTAACGTGAGTCGCCACTGCTCCTACTCAACCATATCGTTATTTTATACTAAAACAATGGTTATATTTGACACTATATAGTGTCAATTTGATACTATATAATGTCAAATATAACCATTGTTTTAGTATAAAATAACGATATGGTTGAGTAGGAGCAGTGGCGACTCACGTTAAGTTAAATTTGACACTATAGATTTAACAGTGTAAAGAAGATAACTTTGGTCTAAGTTGAAGTAATTTTGATCCAAATTTTGATAATGCCCAGACAGTACACAAGTCAAAATCGGAACATAAGACGTCTTAAAGATATTTTATATCCTGATTTTAGGCACTTTAGGAATCTAAAAATTTTTTTTTTGGACCAATATTATTCCGACTGAGCTAAAATTATCCCATTTTTGTATACGCGCGCGTAAGAAAGTCTATCTCTATATATATCTAGAAGCGTGACGACCGCATTTTCCTTCAACGTGTCTTACTATAAATAATGACGTAAAAAGGCACTCTTTACGCGACGTCTAGTTATATCGCTCGAATCTTCGTCTCAAAGGCAATTTTATTTCTGCCAATGATTAGTTCGTAGACCGCACGTGCTGCAAAGACACTGCGACGAAGCACGCGATAGATATCGCGATCGTATGAATCTATAAATTATTGACTTAAATGGGTCACGGATCGAACAAGACATCGAGTGTCTGTGTTAGAAACGAGTGAGCTCGCATAAAGTGAATGAAGCGGAAGTCGGCGCGAGCATCGTTATCGCCATGTCGTTTTTAGTCCCGCGAGCTCATCTATGCGTCGATTAATTATAATTGCTTCTTTCAGATATACGCGAAAACGTGGGCGTCGTTCGCGATTATTTTGCGCGTTCGAGAGATATTACCATCCTTCACTTAATTAAGTAAAGAATATTAATATTTCAGAAAGGCCAAAAGTTCAAAACGCAATTAAAAAAAGATAAAAAAATATTTATGTACACTCTAAAATCTTTGATGTGAAATTTAATTCTAAAGAATGACAATTGAACCAGCATTGAAAAAAAGTGGCTCAATTGTCAATTTTTAAGAGTGAGATTTCACTCCAAAGATTTTAGAGATTTTATTATATAATAAAGAGTTTATTTATGAAGAGAGAGAGATTTGATTATTATAGCAAAACAGTTTTATACTAACAGACTTTTAAAAAAATATGTCTGAATTCGATGTTATTCTTTCCGAATTAGTGTCTACTGTATACATCTTCATAAAAATTTTACACTGAAATTAGTGCTTCCTCTCTCTCTCTCTCTCTCTCTCTCTCTCTCCCCCCCCCTAAAAATATATCATAATAATATTTAGAACATTCGCGTCTCCACATTTAAACCTGAGAAATGTCACGCCAACGATATTCAACTCAGAAAACGTGTCGGGAGTCACAATGCAAAATGCAGAGTTTTAAACGATTTAAACTTTCAGGATGCATTACGAATACGTCAATCGCGCGACGGTGAATTAATGCCGTTTTACTTAACTATGCCGTCCATACTCGAACCGACAGGCGCCGAGAGTCGGTACGGTCCTGGGGCGGTAATAAAAATGAGAGGAGCGAGAAGCGTGTTGCTCGATCTGACGGCTGATGGAGACGTCTTCGTTCCAGACAGACGCCTCGGACGTTCGCGACGTTTGATCGACAGTTTCTTTCCTCTTTTCGCATGCGTCGCGCCCGATCAAGTTCTCTGCTTCCACCTCTTTCTCTCCTTTTCTCTCTCTCTCTCTCTCTCTCTCCTCTCTCTTCCTCTCTCGTCCTACTTTTGTCCTCCTCTTCTAGCACCTTCTCGTCTCCTTCTCGTACAATCTCCAGCCTCTTCCGAAGTCCGAAGGAGGCACTTCGCGCCCCACCGTCGTTATTCGTGTTTTTGTCGAGGCGCCTATAAATAGGTTTACCGCGCAGCGCTTTTGGACCAGCCTTCTTCGCGTCACACGGTCGTCATAAGATCCAAGGTCGCGTCACCGACGGACCCGAGATCGCCCTTTGTCTCGAGTCTCTCACAGACCGCTCGAGGAGTTTCGATGACCGCGTGACGTTAATGTAATCGTTGGGTCTGATTTACGAACCCTCCGTGAACATAATTTGGATTTTCCGCTCTGTAGAACTTTAATTCTCCACCGCGCGCGCGCGTGCAGAGTGGGCTCTCCGCGGAGATTTACATATATTTATTTAATTGACTTTCCATTTTTTTTCGTATCGTACATACATTAATTCAACATTGGATGGTGGGACTGCATTACAGTGCGATATAACTTAACCACATTTGACTCAAACTTTGATTTTCTTGCCAAATACTAGAGTTGAGATATTTTTGTTCATACCTTATACATACATGTATACAGTGTTGTGCATAGATAATTTTAAAATTAGCTAGATAAAGTTAAGATGAAAATTTGGAAATTTATCTTACAATTAGATAAGATAAAGATGATTCAATTAAATTCATCTAGATAATCTAGATAAATTTATCTGAAAATTCATCTGAAATTTTCCAGATAATTTTTTGTATTTTTAAGACTTATACTTACAGTTACAACAAATAATAAAAAAATTCATACAAAAGGCTATAGGAGTCAACTTCTGGTTGTTAAAAATTTCGAGATGTACATTTAATTAATAATAATATATGATTTCGACTCCTATCTTCAGCGTTACAACCTTAATATTACAGCGATTAATATATCGCAGTAAATGTCTTTAATTTTAATTTGTGATGACGTTCTGCAATTCTCGTGTGATTTACTATTACTTTGTATGTGACTTGTTGACTCTGTGAGGAGCACAATTTTTATTTCTGTTGTATTTCTCTATATTATTCACCTTCTTCAACGATTTTTTTAAATTTTAGCTTGAGTTTTTATCCACAACGGTCACATATAAAAGGAGAGAAAACTTTGAAGACATTGACTGCGATATATTAATTGCTGTAATATTAAAAGGTTGTAACGCTGAAGATGACTCAAACAGGAGTCGAAACGTACGAAATCATATGGTATTATTAATTAAATGTATATCTCGAAATTTTTGATAGCCAGAAGTTGACTCCTATAGCCTTTTGTATGAATTTTTTTATTGTTTGTCGTATCAATTAAAGGAGTCTATAACTTATTAGTTTTAATTTAATTTCATTATTACTCACAGTTAATAAAAAATATAAGATTTTGCTATTTGTTTTGCCTTTTCTGTGGCTGAACTAGGGTACACTTTTGGAACTTAAAATGAGATAGGTATTATATATACTATATATACAGTATATATACAGGGTGTCCCAAAAAGGTCGGGACACCTAAATATCTCGGGAAATATAAGTTTTACAGAAAAGTGTTTCAGACAAAAGTTATATGGTTTAAAAATATCTATT
>NW_017257195.1:290073-333511 GCF_001594055.1 Mycetomoellerius zeteki
TCGGTCTTGACTGGCCAGTCTTCAAAATTAAATATCTGAAACACTTTTCTGTAAAACTTATATTTCCCGAGATATTTAGGTGTCCTGACCTTTTTCGGACACCCTGTATATATATATATATATATATATGTTTGATATTTGGCGAAAGAGAAAAAGAGAGTTCTATGCGCTACAACTCTCTGCACGTCTAGTGCAAAAGTGAAAAAATTCACTAGAATAATTATAATTTAATTGGTCAATATTTAGTGAATTTGCTCACTTTTGTAATTTTCTCCTCATTTCAAGATATACAATCAACTCTCAATCACTTGAGTGCAAGTGAGTAATTATATAAGGTCTGTTCGCGTTGCATGAAATCCCCAAGTATTTTTGCACTTAAAATAAGATAGATATACATATATTTGGCCTTGAAAAGAAAGACAGCAAAGGTGTCGAATACAAAAAGTACAAGCAACGCGAACAGATCTAGGGGAAAGTGGGGGAACTGTGCGCAGCGAATAATTGTGCGCATCCTGATTTGGTACTTTTCCAATGGATGACGACATTACTGTGGTGAAATTTTTACGCAGGAGGTCGTCCTTTTAAGATATAACTACAAAAGATTCGACGTAAATACGTTGCTACCCAGAAAAATACAAAAAAGTGAAATCACATCTTTTCTTGTTCTTTTAGCATTCAGAAAATAAGGTGATAAATCCGTATTTTTAATTTATTTGTTTAAAGTTGCATACGTTATTAAAGTATGTTATTATGTATGTCTTTTGAGTCTCTTGTTATTTATTAAATTTGGTTAAGAAATGTTGAAGTAATCGTATTTCATATCGAGTCAGGTTGCGGCGGGCAATTGTGCGCAAGCGTTTGAAATGCGCACAATTACCCACCTTCCATATACTATGACTAGCACTAATTTTTTCGTTTCTTCTTTGCATTATTATTTTATTTTGCTATTTTATTTTGCCAAAGTCTATAATGTGCATTATTATATATTATATTATTTTATTTTTGCTTAATATACATAACATATATTTAAAATATATTTAATATATATTTATATTGCAATATAATAAATATATTTTCTGATTTTTTTGTCAACATTCCATAATTCATTCATTTCCTACGAGTTTTGCTTTGCGCACAATTACCCAACGCGCGAGAAATTTTTTCGCTTTTCCGTTCTTTCCTTTTTGCTAAATATAATCTTATTAAATGAAAATCTGTCCGATATGAGGATACGTAATGGTAGAAGAATGTTTATAGTTTCTATTTCCATATTTATATTGCTTTGAACTTGGAAAATCTTTCTAGGACAATAAATTTCCCTTAGGTGCGCACAATTCACCCACTTTCCCCTATCTATTACTAGATGCACCCACTTTCTCCTTGAGGCTAAAAATTTTTCTGCAAACATGAATTACATAAAAGCGAATATTTCAATATTCAGCACATTTTCAGCAATGTAAAATATAAACTAAATTATCTAAATGTCATTCTAGATAAAGATGACACTTTTTTTCATCTAAGATGCAAATAAAGATAATGTTTTTATTATCTAGATAAAGATAAGATGACATCAAAATTTCATCTAGATGACCATCTAGATAATTTTATCTAGATAAGATCCAACACTGCATGGATGTATGGTTTCTGAAGTTTGTGGAGTTTCTATCGGTTGATATATTTAGATATTGGGAAAGAAAGTATACTTGAACTTTATTGAAATTAGATAATAGTGAAAGTATCTCTCGGCGAATATAAAAAAGATACACTCTCGCAGACTTTACAAGATTTTTTTTATTTATCAAATAAGATTACGATGTATTTACGTCTCTGACATTTTGCTAAAATGTCTGTAAACAGATTCCGTGTTGTTGGCAATTAATTACACGTTATAATCTACTGTCATTATCTGCTTATTAAATCTTATTAATAATTTATATTCATTGCTCTTTAGTAATCTAGGCTATTTGATTCGGAAATTTTATGAATCCTGCTAACTGGCATTAAAGTGCATCTATTATTAGGAATGGTCGTTTTCTTGCACTGCTTTGTTCTATTTAATTGCTTACCACACTATTGCAAGTATTCGGTACAAATTTTGCATAATGATAGAAATTGCAAAAGACCTCAGCACATTCTACTTAAGAAAGAAGTTTAATGTTGCAGTCATATGATTAACTTTCCACTTTATTATCATGTTGAAATGCGTACGCGATTTATTAGTATTTTAATAAATGTCTAAGAGCAATATAGCTTTTTATCAAATGTAATATAATTATGTTGTTAAACCTGGTGAAACACGTTTGAGGACTCAAAAGTGGGACAGAAATATACGAGCGATTCACTCTCGCGCGAGGATAATATATTTCTCGGTATCATCGCGAACGGCGAAAAATATGCCCGACGAGAACAGCAGTTTTGCGGAGTGGGTCTTAAACGTGTCGGTTATTAAGAATTCACTTCCCTAAATTTCCAACGAAACGACGTACTTCTATCCTGCGGTGCTATCTACCTCAATGCCATGCCGTCGTCTTTCAACCTGTCATGAAATGGGAACGTTGATGCTGCCTCCTGTTTCATTCAAAATCCTTCCACGGAAGAAATAGGAGAGATCTCCCTCCCGCTATATTCCCCCGTCTCAGAAAATCCGGAATGTACGATAATCATCGGTAAATCATCCGCATCAGTGTGTGTGTGTGTGTGTGTGTGTGTGTGTGTGTGTGTGTGTGTGTGTGTGTGTGTGTGTACGCTCGTCAAAACATACACACGCACATTTTTACTTGCGAGCGTCCACCACGCAGGTCAATCTTTATGGCGGATATAACTCGCCTGATTTCACTGAAGATTATCTCGTTATTTATTGGAAAGGTGGACATGATGTCCGCGGCTGACCGAAAAATTTCCTCTTCATCGCCCTCTTCTTTCACCTCCTCTTCATCGTTCATCTTATTTGTATCTCAAATGCGTATGTTCAACGGCAGGTAGGAGCCGATCGCGGATGATTCACGATGATGCGGAGCACTGTGAATAAAGGCTACTGGCAGCTCTTACACTCGGGGAAACTCGCGCTCGCTCCACTTTGTCATAATTATTTTCAACCTCGCGTAAATTTTAGCGGAACAAAATTTATCACATCTGAGACGTAGAATGTCATGTGAGGCTATTCAGATTTTCGAAGAATTTAATTCGATACTTCTTACGGAAATAAAATCGATTTACGAATTAGAAAGTATCAATGATATAAATCGAAATATATTGAAAAAATGTACCAAGTTTTAATAAATATTTGTTTGAATAGTTCTAAATAAATATTTACTAAATACAAACGTATATTTATTTAGTACAAGAACCATTAATTTATAATGTAATTATCATTTCTTATTTACTGTAAATAAATATTTATTTAGTACTATTAAAAAAAATGTGTATTAAGATAATAATTTTTTCAGATATAACAAAAAATCATATCTAATTAAGTAAAAGAAATCCTATTTTTGATCAAAATAGATCTTAATGCTTAAATATTTTAGTGTATAATAATTTAAATACATATCCATTTCTGCAAACAATGCGCTGAAATTTTTTTCAGTCTTGGAATGCATTCATGAACAGAACTAGAATACTAACACTACATATTAAATTAACAAGCAATTTAATAATTGTTCCGTACGATACAACCCTTTCAACACCTATTATTCTCCTCACGAGGATTGACTTGCTATCGCGCAGTTATCATTGGCCGCGCGCGAAAAATAGCGCGACAATTGTCCGTCGAATCGCGTGCGACTCCTGCGCGTTGGTTGCCCTGCGCGACGAACGGCAGAATGATCTCACATCTCAAACTAGCGATCAATAAGCATCGATCGATGCTTCACGAAGAAGGATATTCCTATAATTCAAGTGTGCGTCGAACGTTTTCAAGAACCGTATTCCGTAGTGGGTATACCGACTTAAATTGAGAGAAGTCAACTAGCCTTTTCGGCCACAATCGCAAGGTAGCCTTCTGCGAGGAAAACGTGGACGTTACGCACGGCCATATTGCGACAAACGTATTCGCCGATAAATTATACAATAATATTGATGCTAACAAACACCTTACAGGAATATTCATAATTTGATCTTAATAAGATTCATAAAAATTGTGAATAATTTATTGCGAAAAATATTACTAAAGAAATCAATTTTGATATTTTTATTATTTTGCACACATTTTTCTAATTAATCCTTTATTACTCGCGTGTTCAGGATACCCCGTCTTATGTAACACTAAATATATAAAGGAACATCCTACGCCAGAAACTGCATTAAAAAAAAATCACTCGAGTAATATAGGGTTATTATTAAGTTTAGACGTTATCTTGTTATCGAGTTATTTTTAATAATTGTCTTATCAAATTGACTCCAGAATGTGAACTATTGTAATCGTTGGGAAACAAAGATTTTTGTAATCATATCGTATTTTTAATCATATCGATTGATATTCATTGTATTCGAAAGATTTCAAAAAACGGCCTCATAGATGACAGCCTTCCGTTCGTACTTAGGTAAACACCAAGCGTTAATTCTCATAACGGAAACTTCCTAAACGCGAAGTTACGCATGCAGTTCTACGGACCACGCAGGAGCCGTTGGGGAATGAACGAGGCGAGGCGCGGGGGAAACGATAGGGATGGCTTTCGTGTGTTATACGTGCCTAAGGCGCCGTTGGTATTCTGGGATGTTCGGCGCAGGGACGCGGAGGGATGGATGAGAACGGAGAATGCAGGCTGCACAACTTGATAATAATAAACTGAAAAAGGAGCAAAGAGCGTTATTTTAAAAGGGAAATGCAGCGCCGCATTTTTATGTCTTCGCCAGAACTTTTCATCTCCCGTGCCTGCGCTAAAAGGTATCGCGCGCGCGGGGGCGGCGGCGGAGCGACTTGCGAGATGGGAGGCGAGAGGAGCGACGCGGCAACGGCCAGCCGGCTCGCGGAAGACAAGATGAAGAGAAGGGTGTAGGAGAGACAAGGCGGCAAGACAAGGGGAGACCGGGGGCCGTCAGGGGAGGCTAAAACGCGGAATGAAACGGCAGACTGCCGCTGATGAAATTCATAATTTAGATCCAATGCGCTCTCTGTACCTCGTTTAGAATACACTGCTATTTATAGTCGAAATTTTCCTTCGGCGCAATCCCGCCCCGCCCGTCTATCCCCGCGAAAGAACGCGAAGCCATTCCTCGCTTAGCACTCTTCCTCTCACCTTCCCCTCAGACTCTCTCAGACAGAGGATTATACGCACGCCACGTGGATCCGAAACTGTGCTATAAAGATGTTCGTGACTGATGTACGACCGCGAATTATCGAAATGAATACGTTAGCGGATATATTCGGAAGAAGCATATGTTCTTTCTCTCAAAGAAATCTGAGGGGTAGTAAACAATAAATAAATCATGAGATTAATTGCTGAAATTAGAATCCAGGCAGGATTAAGCAAACTGTAAACTTTTGTGTTACCGATTGGTAACATGATAAACTAATTTACAAGATCAAATATGTAGATGTGCATCCGTTTAAACATGGCGTAACGCTTTCGCTCTCATTGTGGATTATTACTTAACCTCCCGGATACACGATGTATGCCACGAAACTTCGGTTGGTAAACAACGCGTTCACCCCCGTACAGAAATGAGGGCAGCAGGATGAAAATGGATGCGACCGGTGAGCGTCAGTTTGCAAATTCAAAGGGAAAGATAAAGATCGCATACTTTGTTAGCTTAATTTATCTCTATAATATTTTTAGGAAAATATATGTTAAAAACACTATATAAAAAATATTTTTTAAGAAATCCTTGATTTTTAATTAATTAAAAGACGCCAGCACGAAATTCGGATGATTCAAGTTCGAATTCCAGCTGATGCGATATTCTTCGCAATAAATTATTTACAGTGCTTTAAGAATGCGCATTAGCATCAATAATAATTTGCTCATCAATTTAATTTGTCATGTTACATTCCAGTAGTTTCAGTCTGTGATAGCAGTGTTTCAAGACTGATAAATAATCGGCGCGCAGTTTGTTGAAAATTGTATAAACAGTATTAAATTAAGTATCTTATAAAATAGTACATGTGAGTACAACCAATAGAAGATAAATGTTTTTTAACAGTCTAATTGGATTGTAGTCCTTTAAACTGTGCGTCGAAATGATTTTTGACGGTCTTGAAACGCGAACTTCATTGAACTACAGCAGTAATATTAGTAGTTAAATTGACTAGTAATTTAACAATTTGTTCATAAGCATCTTAGAACGATCTTAATAATGCTGAATGACATATTAAACTTTGTAAATAATTTTATTATTGCGTTCTAAATCTTTAGACCACCGAAATTGGTATTTTCACATATATTATTAAGCACTCGCCTTGACTAAATGTTGCTTTCTTCATTCATTTGTCTTGATTAATTTTTATTAAACCGATTCCAAAAATATCCATAGATAAAACAAAGATAAGAAACGTTACATTTACGTTCAAAGTTTCCAAAATTTCCGATTTTTTACTAACAAATTTTTTCGATCTCTCCAGAAAGATTGCAGATTTATATCCCTGCTAACAGAAAATTACGCATCAATGGCGCACATAGTGCTCTTCAAAGGAGCGATAGTGGCTATGGAGGAACCGGGGGCGGCCTAATCGGCCTGATCGACACGATACGGCGGAAGGGACGCGAAAGCAAAAGTAATTGGACACATCGGCGGGCACGAGTACTCGAGTAATCGGTGATGCTCGGCGAACGCATGACGCGCAGGTACCCAGACTGTAATGCACGCTAAATAGGTGGATAGCGGAGCCGTACGTTAGCCGCGAAACGTCATATTACTCCGACGTGTGACGGCTGGGTGGCACGCATCTTGAGGCACTGCCCCTTCCGTTTATCGTCCGCTGTCGCGTTTCGCCCGGCAGTTACTCCAGTCCCTAATAGGATGTAATATTATACGAAGAGTCACGTCCACTCGAATCCGCGGGCTTTAACGGTGACTGGGCACGAAACAGCCTATACGTCCAACGTCGACCGGCTATCCGACTACGTGGCCCTCATGCCATGCCGCGCGCAAATGTATGTGTATATGTGTGTTGAGGGAAGGAGAGAGGAAGAGAGAGAGCTCTCCTCGAGTTCGCGTCGATACCGTGACTGAGAGGAGTCAAGATGAAAATTACGAATCGCCGCCTCGGCGCGGCCGATTAGATTTTTGCGACCGGTTTGATGGCCGGGGATGCGTAGATGATTGCGGAGCCGCGTCGAAGATGAGATGGCAGGTGTCGCGTCGATGGCTATCTCTCCATTGGCTTTGTTCGGTAATTCGAACGTGAAGGAATTAATTTTATGCGATATTTTATTCCAAAGTCGCGTTGGATATCATAAGATTAGAATCCTATCTGTAAAAATTGCCCAGTGTTTATCTCTAAATTTCTTGGAGTAAAATCTCATTCCAAAAGAGTTAAAATACCGCCACTATTGAAAAAGAGTGAAATCTGCCATTCTTATTCAAGAGTTCAAAACTTTTCACTCCTTTTCAATAATGGCATTTTAACTCTTTTGAAATGAGATTTCACTCCAAGAAATTTAAAGAGTAAATTAAAATATTATACATATCATACTGAAATTGAAACATTGTATATACCATACATATATTCTCTATATCATCAGGATACCTTATAACAAAGATTTGGTGAAGTTTCCAAAATATCTTATTTCTTTTTGTTTAAAACAGAACTGTTTTAAATAGAACTGTTCATTATTAAGAAAAAATTTATATTTTAATTAATATCAAAAATAATTCGATAATTCAACAAAGGAAGAAATTTTATTTAATCAAGTGACTTTTTGAGAAAACAAAAAAAAACAAAAAATATGTGACTGTAAAACGTATAGGTGCGCAATCGTGTTTGCACAAAGCGATGCATTTTTCCCCCCAGAGCTGTATTTTCTCGTCGGAACATTTAGTTACAATTGCCGGAGTTTAGTTACAATCGGTTAAAACGTTGATTCACGTTAGACGACCGATGCGAGTGCTGCGAGAGCGCCGCTTAACGGGCCGCCGCGCCGCGCCGCTCCCCATGAAAAATCATAACGGCCCGCGGTCGCGTTCGCGGACGCCCACGCCGCACTCGCGTGCCGGCGCATTAATTGGTCGCGTTCTCGCAGCATCGGACGGAATCCCGAAAGCAATCGATACGCGGCCCTATCCACCCATATCTACCTACAGGCGATTACCGGGCCGGCCGGTCGGCGGACGGCGCGGCCCCTGGAGCAGGGGAGACAGGGGAGGGAGGGAACGGAGCCATTGTAAATTGACCGTAATTGCGTTCAATGTTACGCGCGTACACGGACGGATCAAAGTCAATTGCTCGAAGTGACGCTCAATGCGCCCCAAGAAACGCAGCCAATTGGCTTTTATGCACTCGTGCGATCGTCGCGAAAAATCAACGATCAGGAAACTACAGTAGGAAAGAGCGTTTTTCGCATAAAAAGAAAAAATGGAGCTATGATATTCGATTGATTTAAGGCTCTTGTTCACTCACCACTATCTTAGATTGTGACGTCAAAAGCGAGAAAATACATAAAAAATTTCTTGCAAAATATATTAGTATATAAATATATGTTTCAATAAAACGACAATTACAGTCGATAGAATCAACTTATATATATAATAATACACGTATTTTGAAAACTCTGCTTTTGTTTCGTTAATTAATAAATAACCATATCTGGAAATGAATTATGCATAACCAAAAACAAAATGAGCTATATTCACAACTGTCAAATTAATAATATATAGAAATAAATATGATTTAATTTCTCCCTAAAACGAGAAGATATAGTTTTCAGTACATTTTGTAAGTCTATTCTATCGATTACAAATGTTTTATTGAAAAATATTTTTATTCAAATATAATTTGCAATAATTTTGTTGTATTTTCTCGCTTCTGATGTCACAATCTAAGATAGTATAGTTGTGAATGAACAGAAGCCTTAATCTTTTTCTCGATACACGTTTGCAAAATATTTACATGCTATCGTCTTTTTGTAAGGAAGAAAAGAGTACAAAAAAGGTTATTTTAATAATTTTGTAATATTTTTAGTATATAATATTATTAGAGAAATACATAGATAATGAAATCTAATATAACGAAAGAATATAATAGCTTTTCTTTTATCAACTTGTTCGTTTTTTAATCAATTTTATTATTATTATAGTTACATTACGATCGACGAGTAATACGAGTTCTATGAATAATACGAGTTCTATGAAAAGTCAATATTCTTACGTAATTAACATGTTTGTAGGAAAAGAGATTTGAAAGTTTCGCGAGTCTAAAAAGGCATGACAGCTCAATTGATTGATCATCGGCGGAGTATATCGACTGATTGTAACTCCGAACGTTGATTAGGCAACTCGTTCCATGCATCGAATCATATTAAATCGCAATTGGTCGCACGAACATTACTTGTCAATCGATAAATTATCGACGAAAGTAGAATGTCATTTCCTATTACAAGGCATTAATCTCCGGTTGTTTCGAGGACTTGTAAAAGAGGACATTATTTATAATAAAATCTTTCCGAGACTCAATTCGATGATATTCCCGCAGCCATCGCTGCATCGATAACCATCGCTTGTCGCGGAAGTGATAGGACAGTTCTTAACACGAGTGTCAGTTGTGAATGCTGCGCAGAGAGATAATCCGTGAAACAAGTCGAGTTGGCGAGTATAGCCGCGATGAGTGCATACAATAAGCGTCGAATGCCGGATCGGTTGACGTTTCAAGCCCGATTCATGGAGGAGGGAATCCCAGATCGCGTTTGAGCTTCGAGAGAGGCGAGACGACGCGTCGATCAAACGCGGCCCGTCGTATTTACCGCATTGAAAGCCTACCTTTTTCCCCGGTAGGCAGCTTACTAACCATTAGGAAGCCCAAGTGTCAAGGTGTCCGGCTTGTCATGGCTCACTTGTCCATCCAACTGATATCGCGTTTACTTGCCCGTAAAATGAACATGAGATTTGCGCCACCGGAAGATGAACTTGGCCTGACGATAACTGTTACAACGCAGCGAGCAAAGACTCGAGAACTGGTTTTCATTTGAGAGAGAACACTTAACTGCAAAAGCTAGCGGATCAGCTAATTACTGGCGATGTTACAATGGACATGAGTATCTATATATTTTGTTGATGCAGCTGCAGGCTAAAATTTAACCCTTCCTAAACAATACTCCGGTCATATTTTGACAAGTATTAAATTCAATTGTTAATCGATTGTTGTGCCAACCGTATCATATTTTGGAGGTGGAGACAGTTCCTTTGACAGTTTAAAATTGGTATCTATCTGCGCGTGAAGCCTATTGGCTGTTTACTGACGACGAAACGCAACAAGCGCTACGAATATCCACAGAAATTAAAAACTGACGTGAACAGTAGAAGGCGATTTTAATTGTCATCAACAACACGCAAGGTATTTCAATATCCAAAAGTTAAAAGTGATCACATTTTTTCGTGAATAGAGTGATTATTTGGAAAATGCAAAATGGATTCGGTGAAGTGATGTCACTGTTTGATCGCGCAAATCGTAGTTCGACATGAATAAAACACTTCATTTCAATAGAAAAAGTGATTTACAAAATTCGTTTTTATCAAATCGATATGATTCAAAATATATAGTCAGTGGCACAAGAGCGTAGTTAACTGCAGTTCTCTGAAAGAAATTGAGTATATCAAATTAAAGTTATAATTTAAAAATACATTACATTCACTAAAATGCATTTACTTAAGTAAATTAACTTCGAGGCTCATCAATATATGTATACGTTCGCGACTTTGTTGTTCTCCATGAAGGTTATTTCTCGGTACTGCCATAGATCCGGTACAATCTTATCGCAATTGTCAAAAGTATATTTAAATAAATTTATCTCAGATATATGACTGCGTGTCGATTACTTTCATACTTACAATATATATGTATAATCAAACTAAAATAATAATGTTATTTAATTTTAAGAATTTGATCTTTTAATATTAACAGAGTATGTAAAGAACTATATAATAGATTATGCTTCGAAATGTTTGGTTTATGAGAATTAAACTATACGCTAGTGCGACCGCAAAGTGCCCGATGGGTACATAGTTCTTCTAGGAATCAACGCACCACCCACGTATTCGTTAAACCATTTCTGGATAACGATACTTCCGCTGGTTCTTGCGAGAAACGCACATTGTGCCGAGTCTGAAGTCGCGGTGAAATTCTCAGGCGGAAAACGAATGACAGAAAGAGGCATAGAGAAAAAGAGAAAGAAAATTGTAGGAACGCTAAAGAAACGTGAGGACAGGCGAGCGCGCATGTATGTACATGGCGCGGATCGCGCGGAATAAATTAACATGCAAATCTCACGCGCAACACGCCTACCGCGAATGCGTTCGCATAAGTGTGCGGTTAGGTGCGATTGACCTTCCTCGTCGATGTGTGTGAGAATTATCCTTTCGTCAGACGAGCTATCAATCTTACGGCGACACCGATAGGTCGCCATTACGATTAAAACCATTCGCTTCGTCGCGCCGCGCCTCGGCGATCTCAACGATTGACATGAAAAAAATCGCTTGGCACCTTGTACGAGTCGTGCTCGCACGATCTGCGAGCAGCAATCATGCGGCGAGAGTGTCGGGCATTACTAACGAACCGGTAACCAGCGATCAACTGGCGCGGGGCAGCGCGTAAGAGATCGGTGTATAATCTGGGACTGGGACGGGCATATTATAACTCAATTATTCATTCCACGTTAATGAGCCGCTGACAGTGGTGCAGTCACGCGCCGCTCGATCTGTTAATCCGCGAAAGGTGGTTTTTATCTTGCGGCTGTTTTCGTCAGGGATGATTAAAGTGGGACCGTGTGACGCGCGTGCGTGAACAATACGCAGCCGGAAATATTTTCGTACGTGCTGGAATGGGATATTGAATATGATGTATGAGCCGGCCCGTTGTAACATACAACCGACGCGGCATGCAATTCGATAATATCAATTTTTTTTGCTGCATCCGCTGGGTGAAAAATTACGACGTAAATATCGAAATATAAGATATTTGATGAAATCGCTACGGGAAGATGAAGACTTTGGAATCAGCGTGACTCGTGATTTCGCGCGAGATAAGTTATCCTCGCGCCGCACACAGATGGTATAACTATCCCGCGAAATTCTATTGCACTTTCGCGATTAGGTAATGCGAGTTTTACTGGACGATATTTCTGGAGTATAGAAGATCGCGGCGCGCAAATGTTGAAGTGTAAGATACCCGATAGAACGTTTCCCACAAGCGTCGAGAAGATAAAGACGTCAAACGGCATTGTGATCGTAGGAGAATAATTGCAATCGCATGACTTCCATATAAATCTACTTCCACATCGAATCGCGCAACATGCATGCCACGTGTTAACACGCATCGCCGTGATTTCAATCTTTCTCTCCTCGATCGAATAGGCTTGATCGGCCAATCAATGCAAAGTCAGAATTGTACCGCTCTGCGCTCTATTCTGAAACTTTAATGCTTAACATTGTGCGATTCCAGATTGAATTGTGCCAGTTTTATCATTCCGCTGAAGGATGTATTATATGTATTTTTTAACAAAATAAAGAATTATGAAAAAAATACAGTTTTTTTATGGTATATTGTATTCGAAAGTTATATAGAAAAGTTTGCAATTTAGAACCTAGATAAAAAATTATGTCAATAAGTAGACATGTTTCTAAAAAGTAATTAAGATAAAATGAAAAAAATTTTTATTTGAACTTTTGTTGTTAAATATAAATATTGACCTTATTAAATGATTTCATATATATAAACGAAAAAAAAAACAAAAAGGAAAAAGTTGTTTCTTTTAGCATAAAATATCGTATAAACTATCTTTCGTATTCAACAATTGACACACTGTCCTATCTAAATGGAAAGTATAAATTTCTAATTCCAGGTACTTTTTACAGAGACTGTACATTCTTAAACCTACCGTTCAAAACTCGCATATTTCGTATGCGCAGCGCACTTCCTGTAACATCTTCGTCTCCAATATTTTCCTAATAAGCTATTTAATGTCAATTAGGATCCTCCTTATAAACTTATATAACATTTTCCATAATCTTATGCGGCATAGAGTGCACGAATTATATTATATGTACGCTGCAGCCGCCTTTAAATCTCGTGAGATACCGTCATTTAGATAGGATTGCACAATCTTTCCATTCCCGCATTTTACGACGGTTAATCATCGCAGCAAATTTTTTTCTCAATGCAACCTGCTAATTGCTGTTTTTCTCAGCTTCGCCTAGCGACTACGGGTCGTAGCGGCCCGACGAATGGCAGAAAAAAACCGAGTAGGTTTTACCCACGATAAATCCCGCGATCAGGTATAAGAGACGTATCCCGGTAGGGATACGATAATATCCGTCGCGCGTCCCTTCCGCTGCTTTCTTTTCACCCTCTCTCATTCGCGTCGCTCTTCTCCCTTCATTCGCCCGATTACTCGCGTTGGCTTCTTCGTGCCTATCGCGGGAGGAATGGGTCCTCGAACGAAAATGAGGTGGTACGCCGTGAAGAAGAAGCTTACATGGAGAATCGGAGAAAAGAGAACAGCTCGAAGGAAGTAGAAAGGGTTGTAGAGATTGGGCAGGCGATAACGCTCATAATGAAAGGCATTCATTCCACTGCGAGCCCGACGGTGAGCTTGAGTGACGTGGTTGCAGACAGCTGCCTAAACCTGATCGGTCCGTACGTATGTCCATCCGTCCATCCGTCCGCTGCTCCATCCGCTGCGCTCTTTCTCTCTCTTTCTCTCCCTCTCTCACACGCGATTTCTTTTATGATATCGTATAACCGGCCGGACCGGCAGCGCGCGGGCGCTCCCTCTCACGTTCCGATCGGACTCGGAGACAATCTTCGTGGTGCACGCACCTTGCTTCGTGCAGTTTGTTGGTCCACGTAGAATGTTTACCGATACTCGCGCGGCGATAGAATTAACCCCGTATAATTCGACACGACGGGACCAATTCCGCCAAATAAGCGTCGACGGAAATCGGCGCGCGGCATCGCGACACTGTGCGCGGTAATTTTTCGCGGCGCGCTGGCGCTCGCCTGACAGTCCCCATTCAAAACGGTACACAGTGGGCTCGAAATTAATTAATGGTCTGAATTCTCGCAGCGATACATACGGGAAATATTAAAAATAATATTTCACTGGGGGGGAGGGGGGGAAGAGGAACGAGAGGGCGGGCTGATACACGAGATTTTTGGCTGGCAATGACATGTATATAGGATGTATCTACGCGAAAGAGAGAAAAAGAGAGACAGCATGAACGTGTAACGTCCATTAATGTCTTTTGAAATCGATAATGCAATTTTGCCGCACTGGTTTACCACACTCCCTCGCTATCTGTCACATATCAGCGAGAATTATATACTTTCGTCGATGACATCGAACGCATCGACGCACCACGAAGGGGCGCTTGAGATTTTATCAGGCAAGGATATTTCCTAACATAATTGTATCTTTCAATGGAGTCATGATTGCTATCGTAAAATTATATCAGGAATTCAATTTTTGTTAATTTTCTTGGAAAGCTTGGAATTCTTTCTGCAGGAAGCAGCACCTTCTTTTTCTATTTTCGCCAAGCGAATAAGGAAAATCTTGTAGCGTTAGATGCCAAAACTTTCTATTATCGCAGTTATCTCGCCAATTGCAAGGCGATGAAAGACCGAAATTTCGCATTTGACACGTCATTTATTGTGAAATTTAACTCGTCGAGAGGCGAATTTGAGCGTTCGCTGAATTAATGATAAGATATGAGATCACGTACGAAGATGACAGTAGCCGTCACTCGATACGTACCTCTACCGGCTCTATCTCCAGTTCCTAGGAGCATCTACGTGTCCCTGTGAGTGGCACCAATACACAAACGACGCGGGTCGCTCTCACTCTCGTTCGCTGTTTATGTCGGTTATAAAACATTTTACGATATTTTCATCGGAATATCCTTTTCCTCTCTCGGATACTTTCTCCGATGTAAACGTGACGGCCTTCTCACGCCATGGACTTAATAATTAAAACGAACCTCGAAAAACATGAATTAGCATACGTCATCGTGTTTGGTGATACGACGCGCTGCTCAATAAATAAATACTTAATTACTGTTGTACTTGTCTAAAAAAAAAAAATTTTATGTATGATAATAATGTGTAACGAGATATGGGTCGCGAGTAAATTTTGTTCGTAATTAAATTAATTCTGCTTATGCAAAATATCAAATAATAACAAATGTAATATTGTGCCATTTGACATTTCGGAGTATCTGATTAAAAATAAGTAATGTAATGAGTGAAATAATGAGAAATATTACTTTTGACTGACATAATACCGATAATGCGATACATAAAATGTAATATAAGCATCTTCTAACGCTAATTCGATGGTAATTGCGTGATATGCTTTATACAACTATCTATGGCAAGACAAATGTCTCGCTCACAGTGATTACGATTTAACACCGCTGCATTATTCCATATAAGCAGCGGGTTTTTGAGAGGCGAGAGTTTCTCCCGTGTGCGCAGCGAGATGCCACGATGACGATTCCGTCATCGCGACATTTAGTTAACCCACCCACGATGTGCAACTCGTTTCTCATACCTATAATAAGCGGCGGGCAATAAATCTCTCAGCTTCTTGGACCTCCTCGAAGTCCTCTTGCGCGCACTTCGAAGCCACCGTGTAAGATTCCTGTAAGAAACATAGTGCGAGTCTTGAACGGGCTCGGCCTCGGAAAAAGTCTCTTTCGTGTCTTCTCATGGTAAACGTCGACGCGATCTAAACCGGATGATCGGAACGTTAACGTCATTGTCGTAACGGAGCAGGAAGCCTCGGCATTTCGAAGGCCAATGAGCTTGGAATAATGCGTAACGTGCCTTCGCGCGGCCTCGTTCCACCTGTCCAACAGGCTTTTCCAGCCCCGTAAGTTAAAAGGGTTGCGTGAACCCGGTCGAGTCGCAATGGGTAATCTTATATACCTATCTTGCCCGCGCGGGTACTTGTTTTATTCGCACGTTGATATCGAGCTAGCGGTAAGACGGACGTAAGGAGAAACTTGGTGTTGTAATAAATCGCTAGTGATCTTGGAGCGAAAATAATAAGAAGACCGGAGTCCGGATAATGAAAGAAAAATACGATTTATGGCATTTAATTAAAATAGTTACGTGTCTACTTGCATCGGACTGATAGAATGTTAATCTAATTACGTAGTCACGAGATACGTGCTTTTAAGTTAAACAAGAGAGCGTTTAAGTAATTTCTATATCAATATAACAAGAGTATCTAACTATGAGTAATTTTCTTAATTATTGTGTGTAATTATCCTTAAATTCAAAATTAATGACTCGAATCTATAGGTCTAATATATTCTCGAATCTATAGGTATATATACAAAAATCTACAATGTATGAAACGTATCTATAGAGGTGATAATGTGAGCTGCTAAAATAGGCTTCACTTAAAATTCTGTTACATTTGACATCATTTCTAAAAGGTTTTTAATTTGTTCTTATATAGGTATCGCAGTTGTAAAACAATTGTTGCTACGATTGGCATGACCTTTTTATTGATAATGTTTATCTGTTATAAAATATGTTAAAGTTTTTTTTGGTATTTTCAATGTGAAGTTTAACATGGTTTAAAATTCGTAAATAATAAGTTTATAACCTAAATTAATTAATTCTTAAGGTGCTTCTTCTATTTTTGTATGCAATATTTCTCGAGGATAAGGCCCTTTCCGCAACAAACGATATTTCCTGTACGTTCTGCAGTTAGCAGCCACCAGGTGGATTGACAATGCTGCCCATTGACATTGAGCTTCATTCACGTGTTAACTAACGCGAGCTCGCGTGCCACGTAATCCCGGCTAGCTATAAAGAAAATACTAAAGGTCTGCGGACCGAAAAGAGTACCGTGTAAATTTGCGGGGTTAACACTACCATGTTACCTCAATGGACAATAACCTTGACTGGTGATATCAGAGGTCGCCGTTACAACGTCTTACGACCAGGCTCCCCTCTCAGTCGCTAACAACCGGGCACTGCTGGAAATGTTCCAGTGACTTTTTTCCTCTCGCTTTCGCCGTCTCCACTTCCTACGTTCTCCTACGACGTGTCTCGCTTTCCTTCGGATATCTTGTCTACTCTATAGGTTTCTTCCTTTCTCGGTATCTTTCTCGTTGACTTCTTCGAGCCTGAGCGTGACGCTGACAGAATTACGCTCGGGCCCTGCTTCTGCTCTTCGCCATGTAGAACCGAACCCCTCGATCCTCTATGGCTCGCCATAAATATTGACGGTGACGTTTGGGGAGAAAAAAGAAACTGGGGGCTGGGAACTGTAGATGACCTCCGTCTATGAAACGGCAGTCAGCCATGGCGGTCTAACTACCGTTCGTTCTTCCTGAAGCCCAAGCGGGTCTTGTCCATTACACGCGTCAGAGAATCGTGGTCACCAGATGAATTTATTTATCCGCAGCGATATTGCTATCGAAGCGATCATCTTGTACTTTATATCTTTCCATGTGTTGGAACGCTAATTGCGGTATACCGAATTCTTATACGTTTTTTATGAAAATAAAATATATTCTAATTTTCAACAGCACATGACACTCAGTTTGGTTTGAATAGTCCCTCTTTTTATTTCTTTAATTTCTGAATTTGTATTAAGAAAATGGAGCCTAATTAATTGTTATATATTCTAATAATCTTTTATTTTGCAAAAATGTATTTCTATACCGAAATCTTTATTGAACACTATCTTTTTTCAAATTCTCAATATTAATTAGTATCTTATTAAAATGAAAATTTGATAAAAATCAAACTCAAACAATTAAATGAAAATTAATCTTCTTTAAATTATTTGCATAATTGAAGATCATGTTACAATTTCGTTACAATTTCGTTACAATTTCCCAAAAGAATTTAGTTTATTTCTTATACATATCGTTCGAAGAAGCAAACCGTCATCGTGACGTTCCAGTGTTAGTACAAGAAGTATTCAGTCCACGCTTATTTCTGTTCGATTGAAGTGTAGCTTCGACATGGCGCCAGAAGAACTCTGTCGCGTTCGTGACACTTTTGGCGAGAAGCATTGAGGCGCTCGAAAGGTTAAGCGTCCAAGCCCGACGTTCCTTGCATTTGTCTGATGCATCTACGGTGACGAGATAAACAACAAGTAGTGCTATTGCAAACTTCGAGCAATGATGCTGTGATCGATAGTAGACAGAATTATACGCGACAACGACAATGATGATGATGACGATGACGACGACGACGAGGGTTACACGACCGAGGTCGCGTCTTAATGGTTCGGAGAATCAGCATGACGAGGCTATGCTCTTCATCATGCACATCGATTCGGTGCATCATAACGTGCCTCGATAAGCGATACCGATTTAGGGTACGTTTTAAAATATGCTGACTGCAAATCTATAGTATAGAGGAAAGTCATCGATACCAACATACCACTTTGTTTTTAGACAATATTTCTTAAACAAAAGGTAAAAATACAACTTCAAAAACATAAATACAAACTATAAAAAGTGTCTTCTATCAGATAGTATAAGCAATTTTTATAATACTATTTACAATTTTGCAATAATTAAGTTTTTCGTAAGTTATGTAAAAATGAGCGTCTGACAAAATGGGCTCCAAAACTGACATAGTAGGCAATAATTCCAACATTCCTATTCTATAAATAAAGATATATCCGGCCTATATATATATATATATATTTTGTAAAGAAAACTAATTTATGAAACTATAAACATTTAAAAAATGACATAATATTATCAATAATACACTCACTATTATTTTAATTACGCAATTTGCAAAAGAACACCGTAAGAATTTTCTTCTCGGATTCATAGAATTTGTTTTTAGCTGATTTGGTATAGAAATAAGCCACAAATATATGAAAATTATGAGTTTGTACTTCTTTAATTAACTAAACAGATCATGTTTTTATTAGTATTAATAAGGTGCAAAGGTTAGTTTCTAAGAAATAAGGGGATGTCGCTTTAGGAGACTTATGTCAGTATCGGTGATCTTTCTCTATATAACATAAACTATAGATTTTTAGTATTGTCAGTAAGTTTTTAAATGAACCGTTACCATTATCCGAAAAGCAGGGAATCTTCTGTGCAAACTGATTTAATGTCTGATTATTTTCTAATCTCATGACCAAAATTGCAATTTCGATTGATACTCTTGAGGAAAATTTTATAAAAAGATTGAGAAAAAGATAAATTATATTTTCTTATACACTTAATGTAAAAAATATATCATTTATTTAATTTTAATATATTGCTTAGAAAATATGTAATATATAAAAAATAAAAGTATCTATAAACATATCATTACGTTACACTTTCTTTATATTCTTATTAAGATCTTAAAATAGACTCGAACTTGTAAGATTACCATTCTAAATAATATTAGATAATGTATCCTTGATATTTCAAATTGTGTGTAAACGATTATTACGAAGTGTTTTTATACCATTAGACGCGGAGTAACGAATTCTCCATATGTGGTAGGATGAATAAAAATCGTCCTTGGATCGCTTTCAATGCGACATAAATTCTATGCTGCATAAATCCTGGCAAACGCGTTGCCTGTTTTTATCATCGCGTTTAAGATCATAACTCATACTGTCCTAATTAGACTTTTCCTCCGTCCGTCCAAAGAGACAGATTCCCGCGGCGGCGCGACTTAGCGATAAGGTCGCGTTGTAAATTACAACGTTCCGATTATCGAGTGACGCACGTATTGACGCTTCTTGATGAACGAGCAAAACAATCTTGCTGACAATGAAATAAATATTATATATGATTTTTCAATTCGGCTATCCGGACGTTAAGTCACTTGAACAAATAATAGCGTTAAGTTATTTATATAGCATGTATAGTCATGAAACTAATTATTCGGACAATGCATCGATATTTCATTCAAACTGTTATCCGGATATTAAAAATTGTAGTTTTACGCATACAAGCAATAATAATTTCTACTTACATCTGAACAACTAATTATGAAACTTGTGTGTCACTAATTTGATGAACAGTCTGAAGAAATCATTAGTATAACGACATTGTCTGGACAATTGATTTCATGATTGTAAATAAATAATATAATATAATACACATCAGTATAATAAATAATTATTAATGAAGTAAATTATTAAAGAAAGGATATAATTATTCACAATAATTACTTAAATAAATGGCATTAAGTTATAACATTCAGCTTCACTTCTCTTCTCTTTTCTCTCCGTGTTTTCAATACTCTTATTCGTCCATAAGAAAATGCCACTCGATGCGATCGTGGTCTCCCGCACAGTGACTCCAGGTCGGTAGGCCTGCACGCGGATACATTGTCGCTTCAGTATCGTCGCTGAATAAGCGACAATTTGTATGACAATTCCTCGATGGTCTGGTGCATTGTGCCGGTATGTGAAAGTATGGACGTAGGCACGCTGTATCCCACTGCGGCAGTTCCTACTCTCCTCCGATTCTTTCTCTCATCGAGGATCATGAGTGGGTGAGGAGAGTCATCGGACGAAGCGCCGTCGTCGGAGCAAGACGGAGAAAGAGAGCGAAATAGAGAGGAGGAGAGCGATGGAAGGGAGAGACAGAGAAGTTCTCCGAGAGATCACGATTCGTGGAGCAACGGCAAAGGTCGATCCGTGCTGCACGGTGCGGCACGACGTCGCGCCACGACGACGACGACGACGACGACGAGGACGACGGTAGGACGAACGTTTATTAGAAACGGAGGAAGCGCCTCTGTGACAAATGGCGCGGTTTCATTGTTGTGCACCAGGACCCCCGGGCCCGCACGGCAACCGGGGCCCCTCACGCGACGTCGTAAATCTGACCGCCGCTGACGGACAGAAATCAGAACGGACGGCCGTACGCGGGTTTCACGGCTGAGGCGCGGGCGAAGAAACAGCCGTCGCGGCTAGAGTTACGTCGACACCGGGCAAATATTTACGAGCTAGGTGCAATTGGGAGAAAATCCGCGCGCCCAGTATCTGGGATCCAATGCTGATGCGTAGCTGTTGTAAAAATTTGACGGATCTTGGCGAGACCTGCCAGGTGAAATATGTTTACGAAGTTTCACCATTTTTTCAATTTTACTTGGAACACTTGTAGTTCAAAATTATGCTACCGGTGTAACCTGGACTATACAATTGCTCGAAGAAGACCATAAAGATCTTTAAGAAGTCATAAAGATCTTTTGGGGTAGAACTTTTGTAAATTTAGCGTTCCGGAAAATATTATCCTAAACAGGTATCGTTTAACCATGAAGGTATCGACCCAATAAAGTTTCGATGAACTCAAAGCTTGATGTTGCACGCACAAGGAAGATGATTTTCGCGTGTGAAAACGAAAACACGCCAGAATTTGCTATGTAATGTAGCGTCGAAAATTGAGCTTCCCTTGATTAAAATTATATCGCTTATAATTTCTCTTTTCGTAAGTAACTAAGCGAGTGTAACACACATTCGGTAATCGTTTTTAAATCTGAAGTATGTTCGAGTAACCTAGAAGAGTAAAGAAGCGAAGACATACGGCGCGATACTAGCAGCCATGGGGAATTAACTTCTACAAATCATTCCCGATCCGTGCTTTCAAGCCGAAAGGTTAACATCAATTGCCGGCGGCTTCGGTGAAAAAGTCGAATATCAATTTCCTCCTGCTGCGAGAGGACGATGACTAACAGAAACCCAGGAGTAATCGAAGAGATGAAGTAGGGACGCGATAGAAGCAAAATACGAAGAGTATAGAAGGTGTCTTATTGTTGGCAGTAGAGCGGGGAAGGAGAATGAAGGAGAGAAAGAAGGAGGAGGAGGAGGAGGAGGAGGGGGAGGAGGAGGAAGAAAGGACACCGGTAGTGGCGAGTAGGAAAGCGTCAGGAGCGTGGCGGAAGAAAGGGGGAGTTCGTTAAGCGGCGATCGACCGCGGGTCTGTCAATCGGTTCGAGGGCCCGGAGAAACGAGGGGAGCCCAAGATGGCCGACTGGCAGCGTGTACACGAGGCCCCTGCTTCGCCAGCATCAGCGACTTAGCATAAATCACTCCCGCTCCGCTCCGCTCCGCTCTCTCGCTTGTGCTCGCGCAAGCCTGCCCGCTCGTTCTCTCGGCTAACAGCCTACAGAAATGCGCTGCAAATGCGGGGCCTCTGTCTTTGCGTCTACGTGGCTCGTACCGCGGCTATGATCGCATTTTGCGGCTCGTTGCGGTCACGGGGGCACGCGATGCTGCATGCGACCTGAACCTTTATATGTTTCTCGCACAACCGACTTGGACGACATTAATTGAATTTTGTTATTAATTAAATCAAGTAATTGCTTTTGTACAACGGATCGATCTAGTTGAACGGTGGACACACTGACAGTCATCTTTTATCTTACAACTCGTCCTCCGTTTTTCTTTGTCCATGATCGATCATTTAAACAACATTGCCTTTATCGAGAAATTAACACGCTTTGAAATAAATTAGCATGAAATAATGATTAAGATGTGACATGTAAAGTTGACGTATTTCACTTTTGCGAAATTAATTATTTTTTTTCCCCACAATTGCGAATCTGCATGCAGCTTTCTCGCTGCACATTCGCAAAAAGTTGAAAGTAGTGAAGAGTACTTTATTGCAGTTTTTAGTGACGACTTCTCAGAGTCTTCGCATGAATGATGTACGTATCAATAACGCGATGCTATCCGCAAATGACAGCAATATGCGCATATTATTCGCGCAATAGCCGGCGATCATGATTGCATAAGTATCGCTAGACTAAAAAGACAGAGAGGGGATAAACGTGCTAAGAAAGAGAGACAAGGAGGGAGGGGAGAGAGAGAGAGAGAGAGAGAGAGAGAGAGAGAGAGAGACCGAGAGTGAAAAAGTGAGCGAACCAGTCGGTCAATCAATCACGGGAATTGATCTCGGTGGCAAGTGCAGTCACGATCAGCCAACCTGAAATATGTCGGACTTAAGAATTGATTTCGTAGAACGTGCACAGTCCGTCCTCTCTCTCTCTCTCTCTCTCTCTCTCTCTCTGTCCCTCTTCCCCTTCCTTGTCGACGGTCCATCCTCTTCCTCCTTCTTGGATTCTGCAATGCCGTTGACACGCACGATCACTCGAAGAAGTTGGACGACGACGAGATGTGGAGGCGAAGAAGGAGAAGGGTGATCGCGATTTTTCCTTCTTTCGCGCTGGTGAAATACTTCCTCCGGCGACTGGCTCGCTTCGCATGGCTCCAATATTACGACTGCAGGAAATTCAGGGGCGAGCGGAGGGGAGAGAAGTTGGTGAAGGAGAAAGAGAGAAAGAGGTTTACGTGGAAAGAAGAAGGGAACGAAAAAGAAAGAGCGAGTGAGATTCGCGAGGAGGGTTGGGCGAACAGAGCAAACGGACAGGTCGCTTATTTATGGCGACCATACTTCAGATATATGAACTGGTTCCCGTCGAAAGTTCGGGACGCCGCGTCTTTCCAGTTCAAAATGTATAGAGAGGTGTCCCGCCGCTCGCCTTCAAACGGGAAGATTTGCGAGGGGTCACCCTCCTCGCGCGCTATCATACGAGCTTAATTCCGTCTTCCTACTGTCGTGCGAGGTGAACACTGGCGCACTCGACGTTACTACCGGTTTTATGGCGGAACGATGGGACAGCCAAACGCGTGAATATTTGATTACCGTAACCCCGCACCTCTCATCGGTCCATGTATCGCGGTGACTTAAGCATTACTTGAAACATTATTGTTGTCCTACGATTTCTTATTGCCACGTGAGAGCAACATGATTTTGAATAGCTCTTTGAATGTGATATATGTAGTATGTTGTGTTTTTTTGAAGGAGAAAGAGAAGAAGAGAAAGAGATGTGTATCTTGGCAAATTTGAAGCCGGTTCCTTAACGAAGACTTGACAAAAGGTCTCATCGTGAAAGTATAATATAACTGTCATCAGATATCAAATGGCTCTGTAGAATTTGAAAGTAAAATAAAGCTTTTGTTTCTCAATGAATTTGCGAACATAATTGCGTTACGCTAATTTAATTAAGAGTAATTGATTTCGTAATTCTATGAATAGAACTCGAAATATAAAGTGTCTTGTCGTGCGTGCGTGCGATCCGAACTAATACGAACACGATGCAGTTTAACCATCACTCTTACGTGTTAGCGATCACGCAAATCCACGTGTACGACAAATCGCGCGCCGTCCCAATCGCCCTCCTCACTTTCCCTTCGTTGAGGATCAGCGAATCTCCGCGGGATCAGGGCGGCCAGGAATCGACCCCTTTGTCCTGAGCATCCCTCGTGTGTAGCACGACGTCGGTTAATTTATATTTATCCTTTTCTTCGGCACATATGCAGGATCGTGCAGACCGTTTCCGATATTCGAGCGGCGTTTGGAAGAGGAGCGTTTACGTGCCGGGGGAGAAGGACTAGAAAGAGGAGGAAGGGCGGCCGCGAAAAGGGCGATGCGGGGTGAAGATACAAGGAGTGAGTGAGAGAGAGAGAGGGGGGGGGACGATGGAGTAGATAAATAGATGGATGGGCAATATTATAACTCACAGGCTGTCATCCTGTACGGCCGAGTCAGGCTGCTAATCAGACCCCGGCGCACACTCGCCCCTCGACCGACCCTTCACGAAAAATGGATTTATTGCCGTTCGCCTCGACTTCGGCACGCTATCGAGCTCTCTGATCCATAGAATGTAACCATCGTCGTACTATTCGCGTCGGATCCTCCCTCTGGGTCGAGTCTCTTTCCCGGGCCCTCCTACCCTCCCGACCTCAACCTGCTGAAAACCGAAAACCGCCTCCTGAAGCCCTTTCGACTCAAATGTGGTGGAAAACGTTGAAATCTCGATGTCAAATTTTTGCACACGATTTTTATGATGAACCGAAAGAATGATGAAATTATCAATTTAAGTTGCGTGTAAATACAAAAGCAAATACCTTTGAAAATTTAATTATGTGAAAGAGATCCGATATCAAAATTAATTTATATACATAAGAAGAGATTACTTTCTTAACACGGTTTATAAATACGTATATTACAATTTATAACAATACATTGAAAACCTTTCATTACATATTGTGATTGTACGATAACGTGTTACAAATATTATTATTTTATATTGCTTCATTTTCTTTCATTTCTATTTTCTAAGCCGTTCGATTATATATTCAAAAACTACAATTACTTATTATACTACAATATTATATTCGAAGATACTTTGTGTTTTACAACATAAACTTTCACTAATCAAGTGGTTTGTCATGTTCAGTCTTAAATCAATTGTTTCTTGAATTACATTCTCTTATAAATCAAGAAACAACTATTGTCCTCTCACCGCATGCGTCGTGCCTGCGGATGCACTCTGTTACGTGACGCGTAACGCACCATTCTCTTCTTTCCGTCATCCTTCAACAGACCTCTCATCTTGTCGTGCCTGACTTATGTGCACGTGGGTGTACTTGGTTTCTACGAGAACCGCGCCGCTTTCACCGTCGGTCGATGACGATGAGAGGGTTGGATCGCGGGTAGTAGCAAGGTAAGGTAAGGGGTGGGAGCGGGCAGCCGCGGAACGACAGGAGGAAGAATGGTGCGGAGCGGAGGGTGGCGGAACAGAAGGGGGGGGGAGTAAGGGGTCAAGTGAGGACCAATGCATCAAGCAAACCGTGACACTCGCCTCCGCATGGCGTGCATAGATCATGCCGACCTCGTCGGTGCGCGACAGGGTTGCCGCGGGGCGAAGAGACGATCTAAGCCGTACACTGTGCAGAGAAAGAGAGAGAGAGAGAGAGAGAGAGAGAGAGAGAGAAAAGGAAAGATAGACGGAGCCTCGTTCCTTGCCTCTCTTGTCCCTTTTCGATCTTTCGATCACCCTTCCGTCTTTCTCTTTCTCGTTGCGACTGCGGCGGGAGAGCACAGATGTACGAGCCGAACGAGATAGACGCGAAGAAGAGAGTAGACGTGCCTGCGAGACCTCCGGTACGCGAGCGTGCACGTACACGCGTGTGTGAGAGTGCGCGCGAGCGTTTTTTCAACGAGATTTATTACCGAACTCCTAATGCTTCGGGACAAGGGGAAGAGGCCGGCGTCCCTTTCTCCGCCTCCACCTACTCCTGCCGTCGCCGTCGCCGTCGCCGTCGACGACGACGTCGTCGTCGTGTCGACAGTACTTCGTACCTTCTCGCCGTGCCTTCGCTTGTCTCCGCGGGTCGCTTAATCCCCAGCTGCCACGCTATTACCAGTTGATTTACATTCTCGCGCTAACAAGGGTTGGGAATGTTGGGATAGGGACCGGAGGATGGATTTGGTGGCCCTCTCGATCGGCGAACCGGACGGTCCCGAATGACGACGATGCATCGAATTAACGGTCTTTAAATTGGTGAACAATAAAGTGCAGTTTAATGCAGGAATAAGAAACAAATTTATTAAATCGTATCAACATCTCTCTTCAACTTGATATTTCAGAAAGAAATAGAGAGCGATACAAATGAAACTTTACCCTTTCTAAACCGATAGTAATAATTAACTTCGTAGAAATATACATATTCTATACATATTACATCTGTAATTTTTCCCCTAATGTAAGTATAATATTCCTGTGGATGTGCAGTTATCCAAGATAATGACAATATTTATGATTAATCAGAAATTAGCCCTACATTGTATAAACTCAATATAAAACCGCTTTAGAAATTTGCCTCCAATTACAAATTGGCCACAAATTATATTCTGCCGTCATTACACGCAATGTTATACCTGGTTCTTACATTATGGTTTTTCCGCCAATTTTGGTAACCTTGCGATCGCTTTCAACCGTTGTCGGTTATCCGCTGAATAGTCAACAAAAAATTCAAATGGGATCACACGAAGTGTTTCGAACAACTCGACGCAATGCCGACGGCAAGTCCTCAATTGTTTAATTCATCATGCAAAAATGCAGTAATGTAGCTGGTACCGCTAGATCTCGGAAGCAACGAGAAGATCGTATATAGGCTCGGGTTACACTGGAGCAATAAATGTCTGCGCTGGGAAATTTACGGCTACAAACGGCGTCATAAGCGCGAAATAAATCATTATTAAGTAAATCGTATTACTGTTTGTAAATTCTACTCTTAACCAGCCTAACTTTAATGAGATCATTATAAAAGGATTACATAATCGCGACGCGGCGCGCGTTTAACGCGTCGAAACGTAACCGCCGTCGATCGCGCGAGGAGTTGGTCCCGGGGGAGATCGAGATATTCGATCAACGTTCGACCGTACAGATAAAAATTCGAGTGGAGAAACACGAGGCTGCACTTTGTGCGGCTAAATGTTATGAGAAGCGGGAAGTCGGTTAAGTAGAAGCCGCTGCATCACTGTCAGCCAGGGGAGCGTTCCTACTGAATCATTTTACATGTGGAGTATCAAAGAGCACCGTGCAACGAACGTGAAATATATTTGTTTCGTAAATGATATAGAGTATTCGTTTGTGTAAGCTTAATGCTTTCGGAATTTTTAGAAAGAATCGAAAAAAGAAAATAACATGAAAAAAATGGTTTTGCTAAAGTATCTAAAAATTTAGTTAGATACAGATTTGAAAATGAGTTTGTAAAAATAATTTTGTAGAGAGTTTGTGTAAGATAATTATGTATAATGCTGGATGCTAAAATGTCAAAACTTTTTGCAGCATTGCTCATCATGCTTGAGCATCTTGCATAATTATTTTGATAGATAATAAAATTATTTTCAGATCTGTATCTGGCTAAATTTTTTAATATCTGTGCAAAATCGATTTTCCTATGAAAACTTCTACGAAAGTTTACAAGGAGAAAGTGAAATTCTTTATATATATAATACACTTAATATATTTTACAGTATAATTTGATATACTTATTTAGCGAATAATCCAACAAGTGAAAATAGAAGTAAGTACTTAAAAAATTGAAAAGTTTGAAAATAAATAAAAAATAAAAGAGAATCAATTTTTTATTGAAAGTCACACAAGTGTGATAATAACATCAAGATCAATAAATAAGTTAAACTAGCTATATGAATAAATCAAATAAGTAAAGAAGGATCAATGCAATCTAGATCTTGATGCCTAATAATATTTATAGGTAAATTTCAATTATACATCTTTCAGTTATAATTTATGTGAACTGTGCGCCGATTACTGTCAGACTTTAAATATAATCACGAACTGAAGCTGAAATAATAATATTACAAATTAAATTGATCATCCATTTAGTAATGATGCTAATGTAAGCATTCTAAAACACTGCATTAGAATAATTATTGCTAAAATAATTAAATTTAACTCAGGTACAAAAAATTTCACTCTTAATATTATTTTCATCTTACCTCATAATTGTTTTCTCTGAATAGTTTCTCGAAGTTATCCAAACTTTTGCAAATCACATCACTTTTACACATTGCACCTTTTTTTTCTAATTTGCATTACACTTTGCAATCACGATGCATCGTCTACGTTGAGATCTTCCGAATAATTGGAAGAGGGACACATCGAACGCGCGTATCGTTCCGAAGAAATCGTGGACGGTTGGACGTAGAGAAGACGCGAACGAGTGAGACGGATCGGAGCAGAGAGATTCGAAGGGTTGGGGAAGAGAATGAGATAAAGCGAGAGGGAGAGAGAAAAAAAAGGAGTCAGCCTCGAGACACATCGCCACAGAAGACGAGAAGGGTGACTCGCGAGGAAGAAAGACTCTCGGGAACTCCGAAGAGTGGGATGGGGGCGTGGGTGGAATGGGCGATGGTGGGGACGGGAGAAACACGGCGCCCCGCTAGAATTGCGACCGGTGGTGGGGACAGTTCAGGGCCGCGGGGAGGGAAACGACGGCACAGCGAGTAGGGGCAGACAACGCTACGATGGAGGGGGCAGAGGTGGGGAAGATGACCGCGGAGCCGTCAGTGCGCCACGTGCTGCCGTTGCGGGTGGGTCTTCGCTTTTGCTCCGTTCCGTTGGCAAACCATGCACGCTGTCGCGACATCGTGACTCCTCATCTCCCTACGTGGTGAACCGATCAGAAGCTCAGCGGGAGCGCGTCAGTTGACAATCGGGGGTGCGTGACAAGCGTTGCGGCGATGCACATCATCACGCGGTGACGGATGACGGTCGAGCGAGGGTGCAAACGTTTCGAGCGGTGGAAGTAGTAGTGACCACACTGAGGACCACATAAGAGAAAAAGTTAAGTGAATGGTGAGAGCTGTTGTCCCCTCGTTCCCTCCCCGGTTCATTCTTCGCCCTCCCCCTCGTTAAGTCGTATTACGTTGCGCGAGGCTCGTCGTGGCGATGACGTGGTGATATGGTGCCGAGAATCCCGCACCCGAGGCGCGTCCCAATGCTCGCCGTCCCAACGCCGCGTTGCTCCTGTCGTGACTGCTGGACGAGGATCGGCGCTGTGTCTGAGGTGTCGGCGGTGACGGCACGCCGGGACCGACGTATCCTGCTCGGTGGAACCACTACTTCGTGGTGAGTGTGCTGTGTGATTCATGCGCTTCCGGTGACCGCAGACAACGTGTCACGTTGGTTACCGATACGGTCCGAAGAGCTTGTAATCTTACTTAGGAAGTGCTCATCCGCCGAGTGCTGTCATGTATTATTTCGTCTAATTTGGTCGCTGGGAAGTAAAGTGAGAAAAGCGATACGTCGAAGATCAACGTATTTGAAACTAGAGTGTGAATTGTGTCGAGAGGCCTTAAAGATTTTACTTCGTTCTGTCGTTTCTTATTTAGTGTTCACGTGAATAAGTCTTGTTTTACGACGCTACACGTAAATAGAACGAAAAAATGATTTGTTTCCTTCGTGCAGAGAGTGAAGTTTGCTCCGAAACGCGTGAACTTATACTTAAGTTCGTGTCGAGCCCGGTGAGAATTGTCAAAGTGTCATGCACGAAAGTTTTACTTTGGAAAATTCAGTTTCGTTAAATTCCCTCTTTCGTTACTGTTATGTTACCCCTCGATCGTGTGGAATAAAAAGCCTTGGTTTCGTCTCGCAAATTTTCGCGCGTAAATACAACCTCGGTCATATTATTGCATCTTCTTGAAAAAAGCAGTAATAAAAGTTAAAGGAGGACTAACAAAATTTAAAATATTTATAAATAGTTATAAAAATAAATATTATTTTTTAATAAAACTGATTTTAATTTATTTTTCATTAGAACGTTTACGTCAATTTGTGACAGAATTTTATATTTATGACAGTTATGATCAAGTTTCTATAAGTTCCCGGGGAAGAAATTTTACGAGTCGCTTGTCTCGAAGAAAAATTTGGAGAAAAGTGCAACGCGATCGATTGTCCGCGTGCGGTTTCAAAAAAAAGAAAATGGAAGAAAAAAAGGAACGGAAGAAGAAAGATTACCGCGGCGCGAGCGCGTGGCTTGCATAAACAAAAGTGCAGTGCGCGCAGCAGGTGGCGGGGAATCGCGTGTAATCCTCGTGCACGTCCGGATCGTCCGTGGAAAGCGCGTTGCTTCTACCCCTTCGGAAAATTAACGTCGCGCCGCATTAACCTCGATCAAGCGTACGCCGACCGCGTCAAAGCGTAGTCGCGGATTAAATCGCGTCGCGCGATTCTATTTTCGCCGTGTCCTCGCGCCACGATTCGGATTTTCTCTGTCACGTGCCCTTCTCGTCTTCGTCTGTCCCACATGTACACTTACATACGCACGCACACACGTTCTCTTTCTGTCTCTCTCTACACACATATATATATATGTATATGTGTATATATCGCTATCTCCGATTCCGGAATATCTTACGAGCTGTCAGGATAAAAACGCCACGATTTCCTAAAGTGCGAGTGACACATATTAAAGCGTTCAGACTTTGTAAAATATGATATTATATCGATGTGATGTGTAATATGTGAGATTATCGACACGTACTGGACGGGCTAATTTCGATTTGGGTCGAATTTTGATTGGTAAAATGTCAGTATATGACTAGACGTCACGTGTGTCATAATGTATGCGACGATTAGAATGAGAATAGCGAATGCTATATTTGCTTATTTCGATCGTATCACGATCGATAGAGCAGAAGATTAAGTGGAATTCCTACTATTTAAAATAAAATTGTAGTTTGCAATTAAAGTAATTTTTAATTACTTGTAATAATTGTGTACTAATCTTATTTCTTTATTTAAAAAAGGTACTCGCCTTGAAAATATGTGTATTTTTATATCACAGTAATGAAGCAAAACAAAACTTTGCTGTCTAATTTGTAGCTGTGTATAAAGAATGACAGATAACGTTTATATTTGCACGAATGTCTTTTCAAGTGAAAAATGACTGTAACAACAGTTATTAATTCATGAAGTTCACTTGTTAAAATTTTTAAGAGGCGTAATTACATGTTTTACCAACGAAACTTAATTCCAATTTCTTAACCTTATTTTTTAATTTTTGCCCTCTTTCGTGAATAATTATTGCCTGTAATAAAGACAGTAGTATAGGAATAATGAATCTCTCTCAGTAATAATGAAACTATAATTAACGATAATTATTATTGATCGACATGATGATGAGTTTCGAATTTATCTTCAATTGGATTCTTCAATTTTTCCGTCTTAAAATTTCCTTATTTCTTTGCGTCATCCAATAAAGAGTACGATAAAAAGAGAAAGAGAGAAACAGATGGGAGGGGGAAGAGAGAGGAAAAAGAGTATGTGTGAGCGTGTCTATGCGTCATGCTGCGTGTGGTTTACCCCATATCCGCGCTAATTGTCAGTTCGTCAATATCATGCCTGAAAAATGCATTTTTGAGCGAGCGCACTACAAGAGGGGGGAGGGGGAGGAAGAGAGCATATAGAGCGTCGAGTGGACGCCTCCACCCTTTCGCCACCCGCTATGCCGGAGGGTTGGGGATAGGTGTCGGGCCGCTTCTTGACACGCTTTCCATCTTCGGTCTGATGGATGCGGTAAACGCTGGCGTTGACAGTGCGTTTTAATTGCGAGCTCCGCGTTACTGAAGCCATCCGAAGTGGGTCTCGGCTGACGGGATTGAAAGCGCGCGTCATCGCGACGAGAGATTTTTTCTGCCGCGCGGTGCGGTACCGGTATACGACTCAGCGCGGCGATGGATCTTTCGATCACTTCGATCACGATCCATCGCGACGTCGAGCCTCCTCGGCCTTTGATTCCGGGCCGACCCGATTTTCTTTTCTCTTCTTTCCCCTCTTCTTTTTATTCTTTAACGGGAGTATTTACTTTACGCGTCTCTCCTCGCGCGTACACGAAGCGAATCGTGTTCGCGCACGGAAGTTCGGCGAAAGGAACACGTCGCGTCTTTATCGTTAACCTTATTTCGGGTCGAGAGAGCCTGCGACGCAATTAACGGGATGCAACGAGTCGAATAAGGTGCGGGCAACGTGATCGGAGAGAGCCGGCCTGTCAATCTTCTTGCTCCATCCTTGGCGAAGTGGTGCATTAACGCGCCAAGCCATTCGTGTGCGCGCACTACCATACCATGATTCGCAATTATTTGCGCCGATACCGAACGTTATGCCTTCTCCTCCTGTCGATGGTAATCCCGAAGCCATTTCGGACCGGACAGCCGAATGCTTTATTTTTATTATCGCACACTGTCCGACGATCAACATAAGGAGACACGTTTCGGAGCAATTACTGTAGTTACGTAACTTACAAAGGATTTGATTACAGGTTTGTTTTACGCTACAGCGTTGCTTCCTTCTCGTAATTATAGAGCACTTTGTGTACATTAAGATGCGCATTATGAATTTGAGAAAACGTGAAGCGAAGAGACGAGAAGGAGACAACTTCCGTTTGCCTACGTGTTATTTTAACGTCTGTGCTTACACTTGCGCTTGACGTTCGGATGTAAACGTGAACACGAATTAGTTTATTATTTTAGTCCCAGACACCTGAGGAGAGAGAAAGAACTCTTCGGGGTTGCGTAGACCGAGCGACGTGTGTTCGCATATTGCGTTCGTATTAATATAGATGTTTATTGCATGCACGATGCGCATCCACATGAAGCGAGACAGGCTGTATTGTGCTTACAGGCGCATATCATATTTAGCAATTCATAGAAATTGTTTCGAGAGCCTGTCTAGATAAGGCTCGTTGACGGATGTTTAACATATATCTCTGTTTTTCGATTTGTCATCTATTTGAATAGAGTTACAACGGTATAATAAATTGTTTAACGTTAAATACCTTTATATGATAGCATAGATTTTTGTAGCACACAAACAAATTATAAATTAAGATTTTACATTATAACGAATCGTATTGAAATAAAGACGTGAAAAGCAGCCAATAATTCTTCCACAAAAGTTTACCTTTTGCTTCGTGAAAGCAAAAAATTATAGAAATACATGACGCCTATACATCTTATGGACGTAACACATTTTTCACATTCTTTCATTGTTTTCACATTAAACATCGCTGTAAACAGTCTACTTTTGCGCGTCACGCGCACGTGGTGGCAGTTGCCGGATATTTACGAGACAATCCGATGTGAAAAACATCGTATGGTAGATAAATTCCCTCGCGTGTCTCTTGCCATTAATTAAATAACAACTTTTTAACGAGCGCTTTAACGATTAACCGGCTTTATCGTAGTCGGGCATTGAGAGTTGACTCGGCGATTAGAACAAGAATTATAACGGCGAATCTATAAACAGGCATATTACATATATGTATATATATAATTATATATAATTAATATATAATTATATACATATATGTATAATTATAAACATCTATATATATATATATATACATGTAAATCCTCTCTATCGGTCAAACAACTTAAAATTCGTCGACTTGCAATGAAGCGGACATGATGTCATCGGACAGCGATTAAATCCGCCGTGTCATCGTGAGACACTCTCGACATACGTATGATGAGTCATTAAGGATTCATGGGAATCAAAGCAACTTCGCCGTAAATATTATTTATTGCATCTCGCAGGTCGTCAAATTAATTCATGAAATCATTAACGTGTTATCAATGTCATCCAAACATTTTCGTGACTTTGTTGAATCGCGATCTGTCCGAGACGTTAAACGTTTCAAATCGAGCATAGAATGTTATTAAAATCGCGAAAATAGGATTACGAAGCAAAAATTAAATGATTGAGTTTTCGAACTTTAAATAATCAAGTTCTTTTTATTCAAGGCTGCTTTTCTTACTCACGTATTATTTTTCGCACAATCCATGTACATTGCCATGTTGGTCGCCTTGGCCCGTTCGTGGATTTCGACAAATCGCTGTCTAATCGCGGCACGGCGATCGACTCGCGCGCGGAATGCGCAATGAAAATTTGTCGTCGTCGTCGTCGTCGTCGTCGTCGTCGTAAATTCATGTCCGCGCGCGTAGCCGTTCCTCCGCGGAGAATCGCGTTGCATCACGTTCGTCCGCGTCCGCGATAGGGAGTGCTACGACTCTGTTGATTTATGAGTCAGTTTCGTAAGCGTAATGACGAGGAGGATTAAGATTCCGCTTTTACGTGTCGGCGGATAACGGCGGATCGAAGATAATTATCGCGCGTAGCTTTTTTTCTCTCGCCGTGGGACAGACTCCTTCGAGAAGCCGTCGTCGTTATAATTTAACATGCGAGCGGCCGATAATAATACCGTAGCTGGAGAAATATCTGTTCTGTTGTCATCACTCTCCTATGTTTCGAATCGCAAGCTGCGAGAAAGACGACGTACAATAAGATGCCCCATTGCGGGAACGAATTTTTTTCCACGCTCGCGTTATGTATTCGTGTTATCGATCTACAATTAGTACGAATTTTGTAAATAATATTTATCCGCTTTTAGACACTTTTTTAGACATTAAATTTCAAAGTAAATAACGTTCAATTGATGTACGCACTTAGTAAATAATAAATTTTTGAGTCAAAAATACATTTTTTAATTAAATTGTTTAATTCCATTATTTTAGTTAAACTAAAGGCATAGTGAGTACGAGCAGTGGCGATCTAGGGAATGATTAAAAATAACTCAAATTGGGTATAATTTGACATTAAGAATTTAAGAGTGTGTATAGTGTGTGTGTGTCTCTGCAAAAAGTGACTGAAAATAAAAATTTATACTTTTAATATAAAAATAAATATTATATATATTATATATATAATATGGTATATATATATATATATAAAACAGTTCAATATTTATATTTAACAATTTTATATTTAACAATATTTATATTTAACAGGTTTAAACAAAAATTTTCTTATTTTATTTTAATTATTAATTAAAAATAGGTCTGCTTCTTGATATCGAAATAATTTTTATTTTAAATTCCAGGTTCTAAATCGCTGCCAAACTTTTGTAAATATAAAAAATCTGTAATTTTTTATAATTTTTTCATTTTACAAGAATACATGTAACACAGTTTTAACTTTACGCATTACGCTACTGCGAATAATAGATATGTAAATATTTAGTAAAGTAATTAAATGACAATCGTTAATTTATCTAAATTCTTTACTGGATTAAACTTTCTAAATAAGTAGTGAAATCCGATCCAACACAGTTATACCTCGACGCGTATAAATCGACAGATAAGTGTGGTGTACCTGATTCGATCAGTCTGGATTGACAGATCTATTCTAGTACGCTTGACGTAACAGATCTGATCTGTCCTGAATCTAAAAAGGGGTATCATCTGATTTTTAAGGACATGGCTCGCGTCAGAAGAGAGGAATGTAGGAAGGATGAAGAACACACATATATATGTATATATATATATATATATAGCAGGATCAGTGCGCGCACCTTCGTGTCCCCTTCCCTTGTAGCTATTTGCTTGTCAACTTGTCTATCCATCCATGAAGACCCGTCAGGATACTCGAGCTGCACCGAGCTTATTCCCCTTATTCCTCGTGAACGGATTAATAATAGAATTGTTGTAAGCTCACCTGCCAATGTCGCCGAGTTAAAAGGTCCCTTTGATGTTCGCTTGCAGGATTTCGCGACGCAAATGAAGGATGCGTCCCAATCGGCACGAGGCATCACGAAACGCTAATGAGACACGCGTGCGAATGTGAGAACAAGCAGTTAATAGATATCATTAAAATCGTTCATCGCAAAAACGTGAAAAAATATGTACGTCGCGTTTAAATTGCAGGTCGATTATCGGCTGTACGTCACTTGTAGTCGTTAAAGTCGCATTAACATTGTGAATATTTTATGTGTAAACAGACGCTCATCCCTAAATTTCACTTGATGAGAGATATTTCCGTCCGCTCCATTAATATATTTAATTCTGAAAGTTCGTGAAATTTTCAATGTTGCGACATTTAATATTTTTATTTATTTAGAAAATTTATACAGCCATATAAGAATTTTATACATATACATATTTGTGCATAATACTGTAATACATCACAAGCTCTCTTATAAATATTTTTTTATATATTCGATATTTTATACCATAAAAATCTTACATTAGATTTTCCAAGATATTCGATAAAAAGAATCTTATAATTTGAATATGGTAATGTTTAATTCGCATCGTTTGAATATGTTAATGTTTAATTCACATCGTATCCGTAATTTCTCTTCTGTACGTTTTCTAGATACCTATATGTGTGCGTGCCGTTTAATTTCTCCGAGTCCTCACGGTGCATCATTAGCTCGGAACAGTTTGCAATCGCTTTTTTCCATTCCTCCTTACCGTATCGATGAGCTCTCCGGCGGTATTCGTTAGTACGGGTGTGCAACTCCTAGATAGCTAATGCGAAATGCAAAAGGGAGTAGTTTCGCCGTGTGTACGCATGTGAGTGTGTACGCCGACACGTGTAGACACGCGCCTAACGAGGACGCAAGAGCGTTCAAACAGGCTTCGCCCGCGTTCCTGTGTATATGTGTATGTGTGTGCGTACGCACGTGAAACAGACGACTGTTGTATACACACGCTCGAGAAAAACATACATACACGCATACACGCGCGCGCGCGCGCGCACACACAGATACGCATATACATGTCAATAGCACACCCCCGCGATCCAGTACCGCCTATTGAAGTCCGCGATGACGGGGCCCGTCTGTCAGCAGATCAAAGCTGAAGTAAGCTCTCTTTGTGATGCTTTGCCGGGTTGGTATTTAATTATGTATGAGATCGATATTCGGGCCTTCGGGGCTCGTTGTCCCCCTCTTTCGCTTAGCTTTCTCTCTCTCTCTCTCTCTCTCTCTCTCTCTCTCTCCGTTTCTACCGCTTCTCTCTCTCTCTCTCTCTCTCTCTCTCTCTCGCTCGCTCGCTCGCTCGCACGCGATCTCTCCTTTCCGCTTTTCACTACCCATCCGCTTTCCTCATCTTCCTTTCTCAGCTCGTTTTGGTCGCGACCAAACTCGAAGCTCGGCCAAGCAAATCTATATCCTTAGTACGTCTTTATTATGCTATGAAAGCTTGGAGAGGAGAGGGCATTCACTCTTTACAAGGATGTGTAGAATTCAGATCAGTACGACTGCCGATAGTTTTGACCGTATTGGCAAACCTGTACTTTGAAAAATGGTATTATCGTTTGATGTTTGATTTTAAATTCTACTTCTGATGTATTATATATAGAAATCTCGTCTGCTTTCATATCAATAAAGAATATTTGAGTTTGTTTGTTATTATATTTAAGCAGGCTTTACGACGTTTATCGTGGACTGTGATTTCCTGAAATACGATAACAACGACAGATTTATTTTACTCGGCGTTTCCCGTTTGTTCTTTCTTCCAGTAAAATGCTGAATAAGATAAAATACAAATAAACAACTTTTTCGAACGGTTACTCATTAATTATCTCTGTTTCCTGCATTAGAAAAAAAAATTTAGTTATATTAATTGGAATTCTAGTTAAAAATAGACAAATCAGAATTTTCTGGTTGAATTTATTGTACAATAATTCTAGTTGAAATAACCATGATTCTGATTGAGATATGATCAAAATCTTCTAATTCATTCATTTTCAACTAGAAAATTCTTAATGTACAAAACTTCCATCTGAATATTTTGGATATACGAACATGAAGGAAAAATAAAAGAGAGAAAGATCAAGTCTCTCGATAAAGTTAATTAGTATTCGCATTCGTTCAGTTTGTGCGTGCAGTTCAAAGCAGCGGCTTCGTGCGAACATATTTTACGCGTGCATTCGCATCCCGTTGAATCGTAAAGATCTCATAAGCGCCGGGCGAATATCTGTCGAAAGGAAAGCACGCAGGAGTCCCGGGAAAGAAGATGAGATTATTGCCAAAGTAAACGAACGAGACTGCTAGCAGTATAAACCGGCGAGAAACCGCGCCGCGCCGCAACGTTTCGACGAGCGTGCGCGCGTTTTCGCTCCGCGTGTGTGTATGTATCTTCGAAATATATCTCCTTTTAGTGTTTGCTAATAAGCATAATGAAAGGTCAGGTCTTGATGATGATACGAGTTTTCTTTGATAGTTCCGCGCTTGCTAACGTTCAGCAAATTTAATTAAAGTAGCACACTCGGCTATCGTGCTTCTAAAATTGCTGGAACAAGCTGAACTTGATATGCTCTGAATGAAGTTTTTCTCGGTCGTGAATTTTCACAACACGATTTGTTAAAATGTTGTTATTACGCGTAATTAAAGCTTGGCGATTGTGGCATAAAGAGTGCTTTTTGTGCCAAAGATCCAAGTTTAAATCCATTTGAAACACATTGTATATAATGTGTTTTGGGTGGATTTAAATCAGGATCTGATATATCAGATTTTATTTGTCGAATGGCAAACCATCGAGAATTATCTTTGCCATGACACCTCTTTTAATAGGCCGCTTGAAATCGATATTATAAAACTGTAGATCCCATATATTAGCGAACATATGCAGAAGAAGTCGTCACGTCTGACAAGAGACTAAGGACTTTTACACCGTTAAATTCCTAATGTCATTAGATTCTATTTGAGTTATTTTTAACTATTTCTATAGGTCACTCCTGCTCCTACCCAATATGTCGTTAATTTAACTAAAATAATGGAATTAAATAATTTAACTCAAGAATAAATTATTAAATTTGACCCAAAAATTTATTATTTACTAAATGCATACGTTAATATGAATGTTATTTATTTTAAAATTAACCACAGAAATGGATTGATTTACATTTAGCGCACAAGTTGAAAATAATAAATGTTTTTTAATTCGAGGGATTGGATTGTCATTGCTTTTGATAACTAATAATACAGAAGAAGAATTAAAGCTTCGACAAACGAGCAATCCGTTTTGTATTTCACTATGTATGCGTCAATGTGGTGAAGACACGAATCCAAAACGTGAGCCAACATTTGCGGTGTTGCGAAGGAAACAGGCAGAAGAAAATATATTAGTCAATCGCGATGGCGCTAATTTGGTGCGACCGACGCGGCGCGGCGGTGCTTCGATAACTCGGCGCGCCTCTGTCGCGTCGCGTTATACCACCCTCATCCCTTCCAGCCCCCTCCCTCCTCTCGCGCGCTTTTTCTGAACGAACGAATCCATTTCGCTCGATTTCCATTTTCATGTACCGATTGCGCGTGTGTGCAGCAACCACGGCCGCGCGACGAATGGCCGCGAAAGGTTATCGCTGCACTTCGAATTACGATCAATGTGTACCTTTCGATCTGACGACTCTGTTTTCGCCGCCGCGCCGAATGACAAGTGTAGTCGGCTCGCGACTCTCGCCGTGATAATCCGAATAAAATGGCGGGGATGGAGGGAAAAGCTAATAAAACGCTTTTGATTTACACGCGGTTCTCGCCCTCGCCGCAGTCCGATTTTTCGCAGTGTTACCTCTCGCTCTTCACTCCGCGAATCTTTCACTCACTCGAAATGATCGAACCTCATGTATTAATTCCGTTTTAGTTTTTAAGTTTCCCGCATTAACCATTTATTCGATGGAAAAAATTGATTTAAAAATTCTGTTTGTTGTTAGATACTTAATTTTTATGTAATTTAATCTTTTTTTTTGTTAGGTTCTTTTTCATAACTAAACGAATCACTTGGGATCCTTTTTATGCAATATATTGCAATTTTAACAGAAAGGCGTAATAATCGAAAAATTTGTATTTACAGATACGCTTTATTTCTCCTCTATCCCAGAAATTGATAATTTTCGTTGTAGTACGTGCGCTTCTACTCTTACGATAAATAACATTTGCGACGTTTCATTGCAAATCTCGTTGTTTTCCGTGTGCAACGTTTTGCCTTTTCCCATTGTCGTCTGGGCTACCGAAGGCTCGTTTTTCCATTTCATACAGCCTGTTCGTTAAAGCACCCTCGGTCGGCGGTTCAGAGAGATCATGAACGCGAGCCCGATCTAAAGCCCGGAAAAGCAAACGCTAGAGGCGTGCTGATGATGTAGACACACGCGGCGAACGAGGCATAACGCGGTCAGGACGGGGTCGGAGTAGCAGGCGGCAAGCGCGCCGTTTTGATCATTCGCACAGAAAATTGTATTTTCGAAATCAATTAATATCCGTGCGAGTAATAATACACTGGCTAATGATTGCACAACCGTACACACCAGAGACCGGAGCCGGCCTAGCCATATCCCCCTTCCCTTCCCCCTTTCCCTCCCCTTCGCCCTCCGGTGAGTACCCCGCGGCGACCCCCGGGCTACTTCCAACCGGGTTCTACGCGCAGGCTGTGATGCGCCCGCACTGGCCAAAGTGCATTTGACAATTTTTAATTATCGATAACGAGCCCGACCGCACGACGCGATGGTACGTTCAGGCTGAAAAACAATGCATCGACGGCTAACTGAAAAGCCACCTCTCCCCCATCCCTTCCTCTGTCCGTCCCCTCCTCCCCGCGTCTGCTTCTCCTCGTCCCCGCTGCCGATAATTCAATATTAATTCTATTACTTGCCGATGAACGCGCGAATTTTCCGTGTAACTTAACGGTGTTTAATTTTTATCCGTCCCCGGTGATTCGCCGTTTAGCCCGGGATGGATGTGCGATGTGTCACCGTGCACCCGTATAGCGTTGCATTACGTGTCTACGGTATTTTTGCGGCGAATAAATGAACAGTGCGCAGAGAATTGTATTTCCTGCACTTATGTATATTTTAATGCATTTTTTTATTATAATGCAACGTGTAAGCGAATAAAAAGTTTTTTATTTGCTTATAGCAATTGGCAATCAGCAAACTTTAGATTACAAAGTTTGTGCTGTGTGCACAAATGAATGTGACGCATGCACAATAAACGCGCGGTACGAAAGAAAAGCGTGCCTCTCTCTTTGGTAAATTTATTAATAAATAATCACCGCGCGTGCTAATTGTGCGACATCGGTAATGTGCAACAACGACGTATATTCTTATTTTGCGCTTTTGATTAATATAAAATAAAACATCCGCTTTAATTATTTCTTTCATTGCGCGCAATAGCGTGTGAACAAATAAAACGATCGAAGAAGAAAGTGTACGCGGTGACATAATATCAGAATCGTATATTTATTTTAGATGTTTATAAAAGACGTTTTATTTTGAATTCCTTTTTGAATAAACTATAGATATCATATCCGTTAAACGCATTTAAAAAATGCGTCATATTTTTATATCTGATAAGCTGCAGGTGTGACGGTATCTAAGAATGAGTCAAACGAATATCAGTTCGATAATTTGCCAAGAAGTTCTAAATTTCTCTCTAATATCGTCCAACCGCATGTTTCAATGACAGTCTATAATTATGCATGGATATCTTCTGTCTGAGTCAAAGATCTCTCTTGGTTGAAATTATATTAACCAAAATGCTATTCCTTAGTCTATGGACGAAAACAGAAACATTGTAATCTCTCAGATAGCTTTCTTCGATATTATATTTTTCTCTCTGATTCTATATGCTTCGCGATAGTCGTCCAAGACGTAATATACGAGTAGATGACAGAGTCGAGATTAAACATACAGCGGTATGTTGCAGGCTTCTGTGTAACGTCAGTTTTTTAATTTTCTCGCAAGGTAGTAATTTTTTAAATAATTTTTCGATTATATTATCGAATCTATATAATTCTTCGATTTTTATCAGCGAAGTTTAACGTCATTCGATTAATTACCTCTCTTATTCGCGTGACTTTTTTTAACATAATTAACGTGTGAGATGTTTCTCACCTCAATATTATATCTCAATTTTCATTGTTCTCTTTAATGATTTGCAATTAAATAAAAATTAATAATATTCTGTACATTCTTTAGATAAAGATAAATGCAAAAAATTTTCTTCAAGTTGAGAAATAAACAATTTGCACTAAAAAAATGTAATAATGTATAAATAACATTTATACATTATTAGCGAATTTATAAGACTGGAGTATCCTCCACGCGTGTAATGAAGGGTTAATAAATGGCAAGCTACGAAGTGACAATTCGTGTTTGCGTTCTTCTTGTCCATAGATTCGGAAGTTGCGCGGAATTCCGGGGAAATCAGTGCGCCTTACGAATACTTGATACAGGGTGGCTGCGGCGTACCGGGCGCCACATCGATCAAAGGAGCCGCCAAGTTGACGGGCTTTCGTTGTAACTTATGCGCTACACGGGTATCTGCATAAAACTGGCGCCTAACGTTTCTGCCAGTTCCCCCCCTTCTTTTGCCTTGTCTTATTATGTTATGCTTTCGGCAACTAAAAAATTACGGTTCCTCTTTCGGTGAATTTCTAAGGACTTGAGTACATTTGCCTCTCATATGTTATGTTTGTAACCGCCATTGTCGTCATAGCTCATACTTTATGTATTCATACTTATGTAACACTACTTGACGCAGATTTTTTTTGTTATTTCGACGTTTTTTTTATGTCCTGTCGAGTTATTGAAGTCGTTGCCAGTCATTTTGGCAATATTATGGTCAATTGGAAATATTTGACACACTTACGTGGACGCATCGAAGCGTTGCGGCTTTACCGTCACACAGAATCTGTCGATTTCTCATGTCCGCGTAAATATACAAACTTTACAAAACTTATTTGTATAATTCGCGGATAAAGACTGCGATCGACGGTCATTACAACGATTTATCATACCTCTTTCTCATTGGATTCAATGCGCTGACACTGATGTAAGCGTGCGTCAACAAACGTTTCAATCAAACGACTTTCAAACGATTTTTGTAAAAACAAAGATATCGGAAGACGGTGAAACATGTGTTCCGATATTTTAAAAAGCTACCTTTTGACGTGGATGTTGATCAACCACTATCCTTAAGAGGGGGTGGTGCGAGGGGTGATGAAAATTTTGAATGACACTAGGACTCAAATGGGAGCTTATTTGGAAGGCCTTTTGATGGCAAAACAATTTAAGCCGCAAACGACTTCATACAGATTATATAATATATATATATATATATATATATATATATACGACGCGTAT